>NC_018324.1:1455324-1533865 GCF_000234665.1 Leishmania mexicana MHOM/GT/2001/U1103
CGCGCGCACTTTTGCTTCCGCACCGGCGCAGCCGGAATCACGTGCGTACAGGGCGAGGGCATCACATACAACGGATGGTCCGTGGGATCGTCGTCGCCTTACTACACGATCCACCTATCCGCGAGCGGGCGAGGGGTCGCACCGACGACGCTGCAGCTCACGACGGACGCCCCTAAGACGCAGGACAATGCGTCTGCTCTGCAGCTTCTTCGGGCCTCTGGTGTTTTGCCCGGAGAGTCGAACCCCAAGGTTGATATTTCCGGGCGCGTTCTCTTTGTCCCCTCTGCAGAACACAGCAGTGCCAGCCGCAACACCAGCACTGGCCCTGAGCGCGACGACGATCCGGCAGAGTGGATGTTGCTCCCGGCGCCGCTTGTCAGCATCTCCGGCAATCAGTGCGACAAGGTCGGCATCTCACCAGACTATTTCTACTCACTCTCCAGCGCTACGCAGTGCAACGCGCAGAAGGGGACGTGCGTGCGACACCAGCTGGCCGACTACCGTGCGGCGGACCTGGAACAGATCGCGCAGGGCGTAGGCGGGCGCTATATCGCCACCTCTCTCGGCACCTTCACGCGGCAGAGGATGGGGGAACAGGAGTTCCTGCTCGATGCGGTGGAGCGCACGGGCGGGGCGATGCTGCGGTGGACGGTTAATGCGGACGGCCTCGCATTCCAGCCTCTCCCGGTGAACGGCGTACTGGATGCGATCAAGTTTGGCAGCAGCACAGGCATCCTCTATGTAACGGTTCGCAACAACAACACATATGGTGGCCTCTACTACGTTGCCGTTGGTCAGTGTCAGGGAGCACGCGCATCGCACTGTGATAGCGACGGGGTGACACACGAGTGTGTCCGCACGGCTTTTGTGGCCGGCGCTAACACCTCCTCACTGTTGCAGTTCAGCATGGTGAACGACCCGTCCGAGGAGGTGGGGAGCATCGCCTCATGCATCGTCGTCTTTCGCGACGCGGCCGCTGCGCTGCTGGCCTCCACAAACGTTTCCTGGACGGTCGAACACACGCCCACTACGCCAGCGCCGAATGCCCCCAAAGCGGAGCAGTGCCGACGCTGCGCCTTCAGCGACCTGCGGTGTCTCTTCAGCACCGTCTGCGAGTGGCAGATGCTCGTGTGGACAGCCGTGGCTGTGGCTGTGGCGTGGGCGCCGTATGCCATCTTGGCCTACTGGCGCATAGCATGGCACGTTGGCGCCAAGTTCTTGGCGTGTCTGAACTGACTTCCCGGTACGTCGCTTTCTCTCTACCCTCTGTTCTTCACCTTCACCGCCCAGAAGCAAGCGCAGCGAAGGCTGCACTCGCACACGCACGCCCCCTCCCCCCGCATACGACGAGCCGAAAAGGGTCGCTGCTGCAGCGCCGTTAACATTTTTTAATGTTTTTTTTTTCGTCATCTCTTTTTCTCTTCTGTTTTGTCTATTCGCTCGCTCCCGCAATAACGCGTTTCTCTTTTCGGAGACGCTTTCGTTTTCTCGCTTCTCGCTTTTTTTTCTTGTGGACGTTTGCGTGTTCGCAGTGAGGGGAGGGGTGAGGTGGGGTATATACAGACGCACACGTACGCATACATATATGTGGCTACGTATATATATATATATGTGTGTGTGTGTGCGCATATGTGGAGCGATGAAACGAATAAGACGAGGACGCAAAAAACTTCGGTCGTCTTTTTCTCTTACAGATCCCCCCCTCTCCCTCTCTCTCTGTGTGTCCTTCCCTTCCTCTTCTTTGAGCACACAAGGCAACGATCTGGCATGTCAAGCCTCCACGTATTCGTATCGACCTACGCATGCGTAGAGGAGCGAGGCTCACGTGCGACGTGTGTGGATGCTGTGAAGGATCACTGGCGTGGCCTTAATGAGGGCTCGTGTGCTCCCATGCTTATTCTCTCCTGCAACAATGCTGAAATGAAGGACCGACAGTTGTTGCGGTGCAGCCTGTGTTGTGTAGCCCTTCCCTCTTGGCATCATTAGCCGATGGCTTGATTCTCATCATCCCCCTGCATCTACTCTTTCTCTCTCTAATTGTTACCGCTCATGTGTACGGGTATGCGTGTGTGTGTGTGCTCACGCCCCATGCCACCCCCCTTCTCATTATTGGCCCTCACGCTTTTTGAAATTGTGCAGCCGGAGAAGCAGCAGCAGAACTCCCGGATCCACCCCTCTTTGTCCGAGTCCGCTGCTTATCATAGACTAATCATCCGTTCACTCGCGACCGCACGTCGTTCTCCTTTTTTTCTGCGAGTGTAGATACACGGGCAGTGATCGACTCTACACGGAAAACTTACATACGCCGCTCGCCCCCCGAAGACGCCTTCAGCAACGATAGATCAATAACTGGCACGTGTGCCCCTACTCATTCCCCATCTTTTTACGCTCTCCGCAGCCTCCTGTGCTGAGGTGCAGCACTCGTCCACTCTGCGTCGCTCCCGTCTGCGACGGCCGGCAGCGTCGATGGGGCGCCCTTCATTCATGGAGCGGTACTTTGCTCAGTGCCAGGCGCACCGCACTTCACCGCACCCGGCGTTTGTTGCTGGTCTCCGCGAGGGGGTGATGGACATAAACTTCGCGGAGATCCCGCTCGCCGACATCCGCCTCTTTGCGTACGCACTCCTGGACGTGTCCCCTGCAGCTCGCGGCGCGCGTTCGTCAGCAGTGCCCTCGCGGAATTCATCAGGACAGCTGAGTCGACGAGACGCTACCTCAAACACTAGCCCGTCCTCTCGACCGAGAACAGCAGGCGCCTCCTCGCGGACGCAGTTCACCAAGCTTCACTTTTCTTACAACGCTACCGTGCCAGCGGCACAGCTCCCGTGCGGCGCGGTCTCACCGCCTGCGTCAACGCCTTGGTTCACGCAGAACGAGTCGACGCTGCGGCGTCTGCCGGAGGCAGTGGCGCAGGCAGTGAAGGAAAACGTCACTACACTGAGCTCCTTCTCTTGGTGCGGCATGCTGGTCACTAGCATGGCGGTGCAGGGTCGTGCACCGCTGCAGCAGCAACGAGGCATCGGTCGAGTGCCGCCGTCGCTGACACGCGTTCTCCCACTGTGCCATCGTCTCACCTCCCTGCGCCTGGACGGCGTCCCACTCTCGCATGCGCAGTTCATGCAGCTGACTATGCCCTCCCCCGAGTCATCTGCTGCATCGGCGGATGGCGGCATGACGTGGCCGGCGCTGGAGGAGGCGAGCTTTGTGGGGTGCGGACTGACCGATGCGTGCAAAAACGGCCTCGTGCACCTCATACGTTCCACTATGCCGACTGCCTCGGGCTCCGCGTGGCAGCGCTCGCTGCGGGGCGGCCACGCGAGTCCAGACGATCGACTTTTGCCACGGCCAGCCGGCGACACCGTGTCTCTCCGTCACTCGGCGGCGCGGGGTCTGAAGGGGTTGGATGTGAGTCAAAACCCACTCGGCGACGGGACAGCGCGTGCAGTCGCTAACGCTGTACCCGGCTCCGCCCTACGCTATCTGAACGTGTCCAGCACCTCCATCACCTGGATGGGCGGCTCCTTGCTGGCTTCGCGTCCGGTGCTGGAGGACACTGCGATGGAGCTGCTGGACATGAGCAACACGGGCGTCAGCGAGGTGTTCGCCCACGGCGGGAGTGCGGCGGAAGCGAAGATCCTGACCGAGTCTAGCGCCGCCGCCGGCTTCCGGGTGCTGGCGCGTGGCATGGGGCAGTTGCTGATCCTGAGAGAGTCGGATCGCTCGCCGAAGCAGTCGTGGCTCATTCACACGACCACTGCTATCGCGCCACAGTCGTCGCCAGCGCCTGCGCCGGAGTCACCACACGTGGAATCCCTCACGAAACCCACGAACCCCTTGGCCTCCGTGATTGAGATGGAGGCAGAGAAGGTGGCGCCGCCAGCCACACCGACCACACCACTGCCATCCTCCAACACTGGCGATCAACACAGCGCTCGACAATCTGTCCATAACTCAGCTGCGGCTCCGGGGCCCGCTGTGAGCCCCTACGGACCCTGGTGGCCCATGTTCGCAAGTTGGTACGCTGCACGAGACATCCCCATCCCCACAAGCTCAGCCGATGCTGCGGCGCCAGTTAGCTCTGCCGCTGGTCTGGCCAAAGGGTATGTACCGGTGCCGGTTCCGTTTCCGATGCTGGCGCCCATACCGATTCCCTATACCGCTCCTCATGGAGCGGATCTCGCCTTCGCCGGAGCGACCGCCGCGGCTACCGCCGCCGCCGCCGCTTCTCCCCACGCGTCTGGTGCTATGGCTGAGAACAGCACGCCTTCGCCAGAGCAAAGAGTGTCCACCCCTCCCGCCGACGACCCCATCGACGCGGCTGCAGAGACATCGGAGCCGTTGCCTTCCCCTACCTCTCCAGGCGAGAAGCACGAGAAGGAGTGTGGCGAGAGTCTCACGGGTGGTCTTGCGCACTCACCTGACGCGGCGTCGACAGCGTCCCAAAGTGCGGCCGTCACCGCGAGCGCGTCTGGCGACCTCGTGCACCGGGCGAGTGAAGCCGCCGGGGACCGCAAGTTTCTCCTTGCACTCATCAGCCGCCTCGAGGCACATGAGAGCGACGTCACCGAGCGCCTTGAGGCACAGTACCAGCGAACGACAACGCAGCTGACGTCGTTGGAGAAGGACATGCGCTTTCGCCTTCAGCAGCTTGCCGACGCGGATCGCAAGGAGCGGACGGCAGCGGCGGACCGGCAAACGGCCTTGCTCGAGGCCTTGGCCGCCCTCCGCACCGAGCCGGCTTCCGTGTCTGCGGAGGGCATGACGGAGACGATGCTGCTACAGCTGATGCATCTCATAGAGGAGGGGATGGAGAAGGTGCAGGCGGCGTTCGGCGAAGAAGGCGCTGTGGGCATGAATAGCGTGAGGGCTGGAGGGCGCAAGGTATCACCGCTGCTGCGCTCCAGCGAGGCCGCCACCCCTGTCGGTGCAACGACGATCACGGACCGTGATCTGGTGAAGACGGCGAACCAGCGTCTCAAGGAGCTTGGCTGGTGAGCACTCCGCACAACGCTTTCTTTTGTGTGTGCCTTTTGTTTTCTATGTCACTGTGATGGGCCGCCGCTTCGTCGATTGGCGCCGTCGTGAGACTGCCGTTCCTCTTTCGACGCCAGCGGCGTATGCACATGTGCGCCAGACCACGCCAACGCACTGGCGCATATGCGACACGTGCACACAAGTACATACATATGCGCACACGAACGCATCCACAATCGCATCGCAGGAGACGAAATGCCACACTTTTCGGTGTTTTCGGGCGACTTCTCCCGGCTCTTTTACTCGTGTTTGTCTGCCGTGCTGAGTGAATGTGGGCACACACCGTCTCTGACCTCTCTCTCTCGCACTGTGCATTGGTCCCGCCCTGGCCTTTTTATCTGTCGCTCGTTCCCCTCTCCCCCTCTCTCTCACACAAACACGGACACCGTGGGGCCACTCTCCCGACTCCAACCCGACCCATCCGCAGCAGTGTCACTTCTACTCCACACATACCTTCTCCGTTTTTGGTGTCTAATTCTCTCGCCCCTCGCCTGTTTGCTTGTAGCCTTCCTTACAGAAACCAAGAAAACGGAAAAAGAAAACAGCTCATCTTCGTCTCTTCTGCCCCAGCGACAATGACGGCCGCCGTGGATCTCGAAGGCGTGGCCCTTCACGGCCATATGAAGGGTGTGACGATGCTAAAGTTCAACCGCGACGGCGACCTTCTCTTTTCATCTGCCAAGGACACGAACTGCAGCGCGTGCTGCTGGCAGGTAAAGACAGGCAAGCTGCTCGGCTCCTACACAACGGTGGGCCAGGTGGAAGGTCGCACGTACGACGCGGCCATGGTGGCGCTAGATGTGAACCGTGAGTCCACGCTCTTGGCGACCGCCAGCGCGGGCGAGGAGGTGCTTCTGTGGAGCGTAGAGTCTGGTGCCCTGCTTGGCTCCGTGAGCCGCAGCCTATCGTCTGGCGCCAGTGTCGGCTTCTCGCACGATGACATGATGATGATGGTGGCCACAAAGGGCCGCTCCAGCACAAACTCGGCGATTCAGGTCTACAACGTTCCCTTCACGGTGCCCAAGGCTGGTGAGGACATCGCCCCTGTCAAGACGCCCTTCACCACTTTCTCCACCTACGAGACCCCGGACACCATCACGTGGGCCGCCTGGGGACCGACGAACGAGACGATCTACTACTCCGAGGGCGGCTACATGAACATCCTCGACGTGGAAGCGAACAAGGTGATCCGCAGTCGCCAGATTCACGAGGACGAGAACGAGGTGATTAACCGCTTCAGCTGGGACCCCAACTATCTCACTTTAGCGACCGCCTCGACCGACAAGACGTCTCACCTCATAGACTTCCGCGACTTGGCCACCATTCAGGTGTACCGGAGTGACGTCCCGGTGAACGACGTGTCGATCAGCCCAAGCGCCGACCACGTAATCCTCGGCGGTGGCATGGATGCCGCTTCTGTGACGACGCAAGGCGGGCAGTCCATCTTCGAGGTTAAGTTTTTTCACAAGGTTCACGGTCACCAGCTCGGCCAGCTGCGCTGCCACTTTGGTACGATCAATGCCATGTCCTTCCACCCCGACGGTCACGGCTTCGCCAGCGCCAGCTACGACGGTCTCATCAAGATGTACCGTTTCGGCGACTCGTACGACTCCACGCCTGGCGCGCAGCCCCTGTGGACGTTGTAAAGTGGTGAATACGGCGCGAAGAAGGTTCTCTCTCTCCGTGTATGTTTGTGTGCGTGTGCTTGTTTGGCAACGTGCGCACACATCACGTGTGTGTGTATTTGTGCTGCTCGTCCTTCGATTGGTGTACGTGCGCCTGCCTGCCTGTCTGTCTGTGTCTGAGTGTTTTGTGTGTATGTGCGTGTGTCTGTGTGTCCGCGTGGGTCTTCTTGTTTTATCTGGTAGAGCGCTTTACCTTTCTTGTGTGTGTGTGATGTGTGGTGTGGAGTGGTGTGGAGGTATCTCTTGAGCCGGTGGTTGTCTTGTTCGCATTTTTAAAAGGGGTAAACGCCCGCTGTTGTGCAGCCGGGTGTATATGGGTAATCATAACGTACTCTCCCTCTCTCCTTGTGGAGAGACCGATCAGGGGGCACCTACTAACGCAAAAAAAAAGGAATGCAAGTCGACTAAGAATGAGGGAGGCTTTCCGGCACAGAGGTGTTAGCATACGGGGAGGAGGAGGGGGAGGAGGAGGAGAGGTCCTCGGTGAGAAGAATGGCGGCGGGACAAGCGGGGCTGTGCTTTCCCCAACTTCTCGCTCCGGTCGCTTGGCGATAACGGTCCTTGTCCACGGATGCATGACTGTGTTCGTGAGCGGCTGCGCAGCGCGGCGAGGGTCCGGCAAGAGTGTGTGTAGGATAGAGGGGGTGGGGAGAGGTGATGATCTTGCCGCGGCTCGTGCGTCCGTGAGCATCACTCTTTTTTTTGCTGTTGTTTTCCTCCCCCTCTCCTGTACTTCGCGCCCTTTTTTGTTTTCACGGCAACTGCAGCTAGAGTATGCACCGGCCTTGTCCACCTCGCATGCTTTAAATCTTTCTACGCCGCTTACCAATGCGCCTTCACCTACGCTTTCTCTCTCTCCCCCTCTTTTGCCTACTTTGTGAGTAATACTACGGATTTTCATGTCGCCTGTCGACGTGTGTGTGTGTGGCTTATGTAGTGGCTGTCAAACTTTATACGCCACCCAGTGCGTGAGGCTCCCGTCACTTTCGCGCTCACACCCACAAACAACGGAGCCGCAACAACCACAGTGACGTTTTTTTTCTGTCGCACGTCTTACATTTCAATCTCGCACAGCGTGTCACGAAGACGGGTTCGTTGCCGCAACGAAGTGCTGCTCATATCGACTATTCCTGCGCTTTTTGGCAGGAGGGGTGGAGAAGCGGAGGTGAGAAGCTTACTCGAGTTGGCTCGTCTCGCTATCATATTAGCGCTTATCGAAAACAGGTGAACGGAATCGGTCACTGCACGCTCCGTGACCGGATGTGGAGCGCTTTGAGGCTCATTGTGCTTCATCACCTCCCTCCATCATCCGTTTCCTTTTCTCACAGATCTATCCAACACCTTAAAAACTTGACGTGGACGCATATACCCCGATATCTTCGACGTGCTCCTTCACGGTTCGCGTCAACACTTTTTTTTCCGCTCAGACCACCTCTCTTCTTTGGCATTTGTGGCGGATGTGGTGCCTCCAGAAGGTGCCACGCGGCTCCTCTCTCGTGCGGAGCTCGCCTGCACGCGTCGGGATGCTTCGTCGCTTTCGAGCACTGCAGGAAGCATCTGCACAGTGCTCGCTGACTGTCGTTGCACATGGCCGTCGCTCCCTCTCCACCGAGGAGCTGGTGGATGAGGAAACACAATGGACGCGTGAGATGAGCAGCAAGTACGGCTCTGGCAACTACCAGCTCTTCAGGGCGCTCTACAAGGACCTGTGTGACGAGGTCCGGCGCGAGTACTACACAAAACCCCCGCCCCCACCACCCGCAACAAGGACCACGGGTGCCTCGCCTTCGCTAGTTGCGGCAGAGGTGGCACCCGAGGTGTGCCGAGGCGCAGATTCAGGTGCCAATGACATTTCCTCCGGTGCCACAAAGCAGAGTAGTGTGGCAGACGGCGCTGGTGCAACATCATCGTCAACGCAAGGAGGGGGGATGCCAGCCGCGTCTGAGCATGAAGACAGCACTGGCGAAGCGGCGCACGCAGCCCGGGAAACTGCGGCGACTCCTCCTCCTTCGCAGCCGGAAGAGACATACGGGGACGGCTCCTGGTCTGTGCAGCACCGCCCTGAAGATAACGTTATTGTGTTTCATCGGGGTGCCGTGAAGGAGGGCCGTCTTGCCACCGTGCATGCGTGGGCGCACATCGAGCTGAAGGACCCGCCGCGGCTGAACGCCGTGCTCACCTTTGCCGACTGGATTCCGATCGAGGTGTGCGTGGAGCGAAACGGTATCGTTATCCACTTCTCCATGGCTTCGAACGAGGGCGGTATGCACATGCGCAACGTGCGGGTGTACGCGCCAAAGTCGGCGGAGGAGCGCGCGGCGCTCCTGGACCCGTCTGACGACGGCGAGTACGCGCGGAAGAACTTCTACTATGACGGGCCGTGTCTGTGGCACCTAGAGCTGGATATGCTGAACGAGCTCTACGATGTCATGCAAGATCATGGCGTCACCCTTGACTGGATTCGATGGGCCGCTTCTTGGGTGTTCTACCTGGAGTACGTCAACTACGTGCGGTGGAACTTGGGAATGCTCGAGGAGCTCATCCCCTCTTCCCTGCGCGGCCCTGAGGAGGACTTTTTGTTGCCCGCGGAGAAGGCCCTGCTGGCGGAGCCCGTCGAAGACTGGCTCAGAGCCCACAGCATCTAGCGGTGAGAAGACGAAAACAAAACCCACCTCCAAGCATGTGTGCATGCGCGGGTGTGTGAGGCAGCGGTGTTTTGGAGGACGAGGAGTCAGTCTACTGAGTGGTAGGAGTGTGGGTGTCCGTCGGACAAAACAGCCGCGTCGACGAGGCAAGAAGGGGGAGGGGAAGGGCAAGACTGCCGGTATCGTCGGTAGCTGCAGAGGCCACACAAAGGCGACTCTTCACGCGAAAGCAAGTGGAAACCCACAAGGAGGAAGAAGCTGCAAGCGCACCCAGCGGAAGGCGGCGCGAGGCGCAGGCTTAGAAGGGAGACGAAGGAAGGACACGGATGGGAGAGGCGGCGCTTTTTTTTGCTTGTATTAGTGAGGCGGAGGGCTTACACGGGTGCAGAGGCGACACGAGGTTGTGTGAATTTGTGCGCATGTGAGGGCTGTGCTGCTCCCTTTTTCTGCAGCTCGTGGTAGAGGCACGGATCCGCTGCAGTCGAACTCGTTCGTATGCACATAGGGATACGCAGATACTCGCCTTCTTGTTCCGTCCGCGCCACCTCTCTCATCTCGTGTGTGTGTGGGGGGTAGGGGGAAGGGGCAGTGCACACGTTTTTGCTGAGCGTAACCTGTGTTCCTACGGGTGGTTTTGGCCCGTCGACTTTTACAACTACCCCCTCTTATCCCGCGTGTACATTCCCCGTGGTCCACAAGGCAGCGCTGTGCTCACTGCACCGTAGATCTTCACCATCATGGACGCGTACGTGTGTGTCATGATGCACTCGATGCCTCTGAGTTGTGCCCGCTTGTTTTTTCGTCTCCGTCTCTCACATTCGCCAATCTCTGCATGCGCTTCTCCTTCTTTTGGTCTCGCCCTCGAACAGGGCCCACGACGGTGTGCTGGTAGCATCAGATGCTAGGGGAGGATCTAGACATTGGCTTCTACGCAGAGGACGCGTACGCGGCGTACGTGACGGACCTTGCGACATCTTTGCACCTCGTTCCGCGCTGTCGCAATGCCCGCGGTGCAACACTGGATGTGGTCTTTACCGGTCCCTTCCTGGACGTGTCTGCGTATGAGGAGGCAGTCAGGCAGGGGAAGCTCCTCCCTTACGCCGCGTTGCCATGGTCCGTCGCCGAGGAACGGGGTGTGCAAGGGGTTTCTGGAGCGACTCTTAGCGTCACCCTGCATGGCTGGATCGAGAAGCTGAATGCCGCACGCAAAGTGCAACTGATGGAGCCCCTCTTTCCGGCTGCCGACCTCTGCGCGACAGTCGCAGAGACATGTGTAATGAGCGATGGTGGCAACTCAGCGCCGTGCGCGTTGGCTTCGGCTTCGCCGCCACACAGGGCGGCGTCCGCAGGCACCGCAAACGAGAACGGCACTCATCCCCCGCTCAAGCCGTCGCGCTTTCGCATTCTCGGCAACCTGGATTTCTTCCTGCACCTCTCCAGTCGCGACTTGTCCACAGCCGAGAGCAGCGTCCCAGTCGACTCTCCAAGCGCGTATGAACGTGATCAAGAAAACTCCAATTTCGCAGGCGACCCGGAAGACGCAACGCGCGCGGCTCACGCGTGTCGTGATGCACTCGAGCAGCGCGATGACATTACCCTAGCCCGTAACGCGGTGAACACGGTCATAAAATTTGCGCAGATGGCGGAGGAGCACCCTGGTGAGGTGGGCAGCGTCTTCGTCGATGCGAAGGAGCGTGTCGAGTACATCCAGTTTAGCGCACACTAGCCCCCACTTCTTTGTGCTTCTCTTTGTGTTCTTCCCCCACAAGTGAGGTCGATGCGTTGCGTCTTCTTCCAGCTACGGTAGTGGTGGTTTCGATTGCCTGTATCGGGCGCGAGCAAGCGAGTTACGACGCGTGCCGCACATCACCACCGTCACACCTCGAGTACGCAAGACAGTAAGCGAAGGGGGGAAAAAGGCAGACCTAAATCATCGCCAGCGGAGAAGCCGAGCGCCTCTTGTCGGACGCCTTTGCTTATTATTGTTGTCCTTGGCTCATCTGTATCTGACCACAAGGTTCCCTGACGCTTCCTAAGGCGGCACCACTACGGAGCTGTTTCTAGGTGATGCCTGTCAGGTGGCCTAAAATCCGTCAGCGAGTCCGGTGGACCTTCATGTGCATGTGGAGGCCTACAAAGGCAGCGAAGGGGGTGGAGGGCAGAGCGACACCAAACGCGCCATGACGAGATGTAGGACCTTGCCAGTCACGCATCGCCTTTGCAATGATAGGCATATAGGTGTCATCCTTGACACACTCTTCGTCCACCGTCCAACCTCTCCTCCGATCTCTTCCCCTCCCCCTCCTCATCTTCTTTTTGTGTGTCTGCGGCGCCCTCTCATTGACCCGTCTGTCTCTTGTTGTGTGTGCACATGCCCCTTTTCGATCTACTCATCGACTCGCCTGGCAGTGCCACAACACCCTACCTCCCTTTATCCCACTCACACATCTTTTTTCATTTGTGGTTCGTTGCTCCTTGCCCTCCACACCCCCTCGCGTTGCGCGTCGACTAGAAAAAGTGAAAGTCTCTCTTCATATCCCCCTCTCCTACTCCCCCTTCCCTCATCCCATTATCCACGCCGGCCACCGGACGCACTGGAAGCGCTGCCGTGCTTTCTACTTCTTTCCCATTTCAGTCGCACTGCAATCATGGCGGACTACAAGGTAAAGGACATCAGCCTCGCGGAGTGGGGCCGCAAGGCGATCGAGCTGGCCGAAAACGAGATGCCCGGTCTGATGGAGCTGCGCCGCGAGTACGGCCCCTCCCAGCCGCTGAAGGGAGCCAAGATCGCCGGCTGTCTGCACATGACCGTGCAGACTGCCGTGCTGATCGAGACCCTCAAGGCACTCGGTGCGGAGCTGCGCTGGTCGTCGTGCAACATCTTTTCCACTCAGGATAACGCCGCCGCGGCCATTGCCAAGGCTGGCGTACCGGTGTTCGCGTGGAAGGGTGAGACAGACGAGGAGTACGAGTGGTGCATCACCCAGACAGTGAAGGGCTTCAGCGGTGACGGTCTGCCAAACATGATCCTCGACGACGGCGGCGACCTCACGAATCTGGTGATCGACCACCACCCCGAGCTCGTGCCCAAGATCTTCGGCATCTCCGAGGAGACCACGACGGGTGTGAAGAACCTGTACAAGCGCCTGAGCAAGGGCAACCTCCCCATCTCCGCCATCAACGTTAACGACAGCGTGACGAAGAGCAAGTTCGACAACCTTTACGGCTGCCGAGAGTCCTTGGTCGACGGCATCAAGCGCGCCACGGATGTAATGATTGCCGGCAAGACGTGCTGCGTGTGCGGATACGGTGATGTTGGTAAGGGCTGCGCCGCAGCCCTGCGCGCCTTCGGCGCTCGCGTCGTGGTAACGGAGGTGGACCCGATCAACGCCCTGCAGGCCTGCATGGAAGGCTACCAGGTTGCTCTGGTCGACGACGTCATGGCCGATGCGCACATCTTCGTGACGACCACCGGCAACGATGACATCATCACCTCTGACCACTTCCCACACATGCGCGACGACGCCATTGTGTGCAACATCGGCCACTTCGACACGGAGATCCAGGTGGGATGGCTGGAGGCAAACGCCAAGGAGCACGTGGAAATCAAGCCTCAGGTGGACCGCTATACCATGGAGAACGGCCGCCACATCATCCTGCTGGCCAAGGGTCGCCTGGTCAACCTCGGCTGCGCCAACGGTCACCCGTCCTTCGTGATGTCCAACTCCTTCACGAACCAGGTGCTGGCGCAGATTGAGCTCTGGAGCAACCGCGACAACAACAAGTACCCGCGCGGTGACAACGCCGGCGTGTTCTTCCTGCCCAAGTCGCTCGATGAGAAGGTCGCTGCCCTCCACCTCGCCCACGTCGGCGCCAAGCTGACGAAGCTAACCCCGAAGCAGGCCGAGTACATCAACTGCCCGGTCAATGGCCCGTTCAAACCGGACCACTACCGCTACTAAGCACGTGCGCTGGTCCACGGGAAAGCCTGGAAAGTGCGAGAGGAGAGTGGGGCTGCTTGACAGGAAAGCGTGAGGAGACGCGGCTGTGGGGGGCTTCGAGGAAGGCGCTGAGGGGTGTCGCATACCCGACACGCGCGCACACGCCGACGCTGCCATCCTGAAACGACAGCGCGGTCGACTTCCGCTGCTGATTCTCCTTTGATCGTCCGCCTCTTGCCTTGTTTTTTCTTCTTCGACTGATCGCCCCTCTTCCTCCACTTTTTTCGCCCTCTCACCATTCAAGGTCATCATCTACACCCCATGCTGTCGCTGGCGCCTGTCCTATCGATGGGAGTAGCCCCCCCCCCCCCACCCCCCTTCACCCCCTGCAGATGCCCAACGGCGCGACGCAAGAAAAGACGAAAAGCGTCACAGAGGAGAGGGATCTGACGGCCCAGTTGTGAAGTAAGCTTCGAGAGGTGAACAGAGGGTGGTGAGGAGCAGTGGCCCGGAGAGGTAACTAACTGGCTTCCGTCACCTCGCCTCCCGCCATCGCCGCAACGTCTCTTTTCTCCTTTTTTTGCTCTGTGCTGACGCGTTTGTACGGCGGACTCGTCTTTCTCTCCGGTGTGTGTCTCTTCAAGGAGGAGGAGGAGGAGGGGAGGAGAGAGCGCGAGGGCCGCACTCTGCATCAAGGGGCGCGTCTGTCCGTGTGTGTGTGTAGCATGGCTAGGCGCCCATACGTTCACGTGTGTCCGTGTGTCTGCAGTTGCGTGTACTTGTCGATCCTCTCCCTTCATCGGTGATCGATCCAGCTTCCCGTGTGGCTCGTTGTTTGCACAGCGATGCACGTCGCCGCATATCTGCAGCGAACACACGAATACCTCCACACCTCTCTGCAAGGGTGGTCTTCGCTATTTTCAACCCCCCTTTTCCCTTTCCTGATCTTTGCTCTGTTGAACCCCTTTTTCGATGCGCTTCTCCGCTGTTCACCGCCAGCTGCGGGAGAGGCCGCGGGATGCAGGAGTTTGTGGCGCTGCGATGAAGGATGAGGCAGTGTATGCGTGCGTATGTGTGTTGCTGTGCACGTATCGAGATGTTGAGCTTCTGTGGCGGATGCCAGGAGGAGGTTCACGCGCAGTGTGTGCTGCGACTTTGTCTCTCTCTACAAGGGAGTGGAGTGCTACACGCGGTGGTATATCTGCCGGCACAAAGGCGCATAAAGCAGCACCCCCCCACAAAGTTTCTACTCTCGCCGGTCTCATGCCCGAATTGTCCGCCCATCCTCCCTTTAACGACGCACACTAATACACACACACGCACACACAGACCGACCCTCAACCCCCCACCCCTCCCCGTCTGCACCGCTTTCCTCCTCCACTTTCTCCTATCGACTTCGCCGGGCGCTCTTGACCGTTGACACGTGTGACACACCCACTGGATGCTGCGCATGACATGCATTTTCTTTGTCTTTTGTTTCCAGGTTTGCTCCGTTACACATGACGTGTCGGCTGTCCTCATCTTTGGTGTCCCCTCGTGACACGGCACTCACTTCGGTGAGGTGGACTCTTTTTTCTTCCTTTTTCGTTGTTTTGGTACGAGACATAAGCCCATAACATTGCATCAAGCAACGAAGGCGAGAGTGGTGGTGGTGGCGGTGCGGGAAGGGGGACTGAAGGGCAAACTGAGGCAAACTCAGACATCACCACTGTGCACCCTCTTTCCTTGACATAAAGTGGGGCAGGGTATAACGAAGCAGAGAAGCAATGAAACTTTACTTCCTTCGCCAGGCGAAAGCAGTTGGCAAAGTGAGCATGTGCCGTAGTGGAGGAAAAAAGAAAACGGCTCACGGGCACGACGGAGCCAACGGTTAGCAAATAGGGAGTTATCTGTCCATCTGTCTATATATATATATATATACAAATCAGTAAGAGATATTTGCGGCCTTTCATTGCTGTTGAGGGGTGGAGGGCTGCACCGGGCGCACCAAAAAAAAGAGAGTTAAGGTGTGCGGACAGTCAATACGGTGGATCCACCCGCTTGCTCTCTCTGTGATCGCCTTTATGGATCCTTGCTTCGTGGAAGTTGCCGGGAACGGCTCGATCGCCGTTGTGAAGCTCTCCAACCACTTTCTCTGCGCATCCCGTGAAGCGTGTTTCTCCATCTCTTTGCTGCGTATCACTCCTCCCCCTTCCTCCACCATCCACCATCTGGCTCGCTCTCCCTTGCGGTCTACACACAAAACGACCTGCGCTTCTTCTTTTTTTTTTGTGCCCTCTTCCACTAACTCGAATGGCGCGAATGCGCACACTCGCACCCGCCACAAATACCTCTTTATTTTGCCTCAGATAGCTGCGTAGTACTCAGCGACCGGAGACTCGACGCAGACCCTTCGCCTACCCCCTAGTTGCGGGCACTCACTTTTGCTCACTACGGTGTACCTCCCCCTCGTTTCCGCGTTGAGGGTATCGTCACTCCAACAGTGGTGGCGCTCTCTTTCCTTTTTTTCCATATCTTTCTCTGCAGGGAGCGCTAGCGGAGAGGAAACGACGAGGTCCACAGGCCTTCTTATCGGAGGAAGGGGGGTTCACGGGAGCACGTTCGCACTCCCTTCCTTGCAGGAGGGAGGCAGCAACGCACTGAAGGCCGAGCGCTCACGCACCGAGTCGCACGCGCGTGCATGAGCACTCTTGATCTCCCCATCCGCTAAAGAGGCTGTGTCTGGCGTCCTTTTTTGGCCGCCGTTGCTCGGCTTTGCCCTGGCTCTTTTTCAACTTCATCCGCCTGCGTCGGGATGGTGTTTGTCATCGCGGCTGCGGCCGCCATCTTCGTGCTCGCCGCCGGCGCAGTGCTCTTGTACGGCGCAGCGAGCATCCTTGCGGGCGGCTTCTTCCGCTTGGCGCTTGGCGCGTTGCTGGTGGGCATGTCGCTTTCCATCGTTTTCTCCACCACAGCCAATCTGCTGCTGGTCACTTTTTCGCGCTACGATCTGGAGCCTAGGCCGCCGATAGTTTTTCTGCGCAGCTTCCTAGCAGCCATGGGGCAGCCCACCCTGACAGGAGTTATTGGCTTGTCGCTGGTGACGCTGGTTTCGCTGGCGGCCTCGAAGGTGCGAGTGATGGTGGAAGAGATGGACATTCTGATCCGTTCCCACGCCGCGTACGCAGCGCGTAGCGATCGTACGGCTGCACCGTGAATGGTAGTGGGAGTGGCAAAATAGCGAGTGATGCGGTGGCCTCCCTGTCGGAGGGGTCAGCGTGTTAAGGAGCACCATGTGAGGTGTTCGCGGAGGAAGCACCAGCATAGGAGCATGTGCTCGTGTACGGTTCCGCGGTGGCATGAAAGAAGAGGAGATGCTTTCTATGGATGATGACGGAACGGTTGCGCACTCCGTTGTATGTCGGGGTGCGCTGATCATCTTGTGCGGTGCCGCTCTGACCCCGGCCATTTCGGCAGCTCCGCAAAACTGCTGAGGGCGATGCCACCGTAGGGAAAGACTGGCGGGGGATACAAGGCGCATACACAAGCAAAAAAAACAGATCTCCTACCCCTCCCTTCTTCACGCGCACACATGGGACTGATTGCGGCTGGTGCTGGAGCCCACTGGCGGAGCATCGGCGCCGCACTACCGGAGAGAGGAGAGCTGTACTCGTAGCTGCTTCTACCTCGTCGGTTCTTGACGCTTGTACTCTTGCAAGATATCATTTGCTCCCTTTTCGTTTCTCCTCTCCCGTTCGTAGAGGCGCGGGTGCCGCTCATCTGCCACCCTTTCGCCCATTTCTTTGCCCGCCCCATTGATGGGTGCGGGCGCTCTTTATCAGCCTTCCCGCACTGCCACCTCTACACCAAGCACAGGCAGCGAAGTGGTACACTCAAGACGCCCCCACCCCCGATTTCTGCTTCGTATCGTACGTCATAGACACCTGAAAGTACCATAGAGGACAGAAAAGCTGTCTCGGCACTTCATGGAGGACAGGCTGCGAAGCCGTTGCAGGCCGTTCTCTCTGAGGACCTCACCCCACGCTGCTCTTGCTCTTCTGCTCCTCTCCAGGTGCTTCTCCGTGTTACCCCGCGCTCCTCCTCCCCTCTACCAGTAGCCCTCGGGTTTCCTCCTTGCCTCGTTCATGGTGCACCGCAACCCATGTCCGCCTCGTTCCCATCTATTCCGGGCTTTGCCGGCCCGCTGTCACTCAAAGCTTTCCTGGAGGAGTACTTTGGTCTCCATCTCACGTTTGCCGCCGAAACTGCGTCTCCATCACCAAGGGCAGCCGCAACGGCAGAGACACCGAGTGCTGCAGGGTTTCGTGCTTTGCGTGATGTGGTGCTGCCGCCTAACCAATCGTTCCTGGTCGTCGTGTACGTGGCGCTGCACGCCTCTTCTTCCCCTCCGCCTACCACAGCACACGCATCCCCAACACCAGCGACACCGGATCCGGGTTGCGCTGCGCCCCCCACGGGGCTCGGCCGGCTTCGGCAGCTGCTGGCCCATCAGACGGCGGTATCGACAGCTCACGATACATGTGTGACACGATGCAACCCTTCCGACCGACAGAATCCCTTCTGTTTGTCTTCGTCGTCCACGGGCAAGAATGGCAACGCTCGTGGTCCCTGGTGTGCCTCCGCCTCTTGGCTTCTCTACACCAGCACTTCTCATCGACCCTTCACCGACGCTCTGTTGCGCCACCCGTGGTGGGCATCGTTTTCCGCCTGCCTGGGTCCCGCAGCTATGGGGTTTATTGAGATGTACTGTCCTATCGTTCTTCAGCTGGAGGCCATGGCTGGCGGGGTGCAGGTGATCGGGCCTGCCCTGAAACACGTAGCGTTAGAGACGTCGTTTTCCGCGACGGCGCAGTTATCGGAGATTAAGGGCCTGCCGCCACGGGGAAGCGCCAGTGTCTCTTCACGTGGCGTGAAGCGCGGCGTCGACACAGGCGAATGCTCCGCGCCTCTGCCGCTTCAAAAGCAAAGGCGTGTGGAGGCGGTAGCGTCGCCGCCGAAGGCGGGACGAAGGCTCCAGCGAGAGGTCGCCCCGAGTCATCGTCCATGTAGAGACGACTCCTTTTCCAGTCCCGTGAACCGTGCGGCGATGCCTGCCACCTGGGCGGCCGCATTGACGCGCACCGATGTTCCGCGCACACGACTCTACAGTGTGCGCGTCTCGGATAGCGACTGCACCGGTGACGGCGGCGGCGCGCTTCCGCTGCCAGCGGGCTTCCTCGAGGCGCAGTGGCTTCGCCGCCATCCACATAGCTTGCACCGTGTGCTTCAAGCCGCTCTGCCGAAGAGGGCAGCCTACGGGGCATCCACACGGCACTACTGCGCGGGTACTGGCGAGAGGGGCACCGGGTGCACGAGTGTAGAAGACATATCGATGTGGCACGTAGCGCACGTCTTCCGTTGGTTGGTGCTACAGCCCTCTCAGAGCAGCGCGGATGCTTCTCAGACAACCTCACCGAAGTTCGACTTGCCATCCTACCTGCGCCGTCTCCTGTCGACCGTTGTCGACCAGTGCAGTCGGTTGGATCTTCGCGGGGCCGCCCTAAAGCATACCGGCTACCTGGAGGAAGCCTTCCGTCGTCAGCAGCAAGGCGTGGAGCCGTGGGATGTGCAGCGCCTCTCCACCCCTGTCGACGTGGTGGTCTCCTACCTGCGCACACTGCTGTCCACTCTACGCTGGGCACCGTTGAAGGAGGCCAACAACGGGCTGTTTTGGGGACGCGATGCTGCCGGTAGCGAACGTGTGCTCGACGCGCTCATGAGAGCGGTGCGGGGTTGGCTGATCGCCGGCCGACAGGCCGTCGTTCCGGTCTCCCGCTTCTTGGACGGCGTGCCTGTGGCTCAGGTACCGTGGCTGAATGGGTTCTACACCACGACCCCTTCGCTGCCGTTCTCAGACGCGACTTCGTCCGCGGCTCGTCACGCGCGCCGCGAGCGTTCGCAAGTTCAGCAGCGTGTTTGGCTTCAGTTCGTCTTGTTCCTCACGCAGGACATACTGCCTTTCTTGCTGCGCGCGTCCTTTACAATCACGTGGAGTTCCAAGAACACGCACAAACTTCTTTTTTTCCCTGCATTTGTGTGGCGTCGACTGGTCCGCCGCGAGGTGCGTCGTACTCGATCTTGTCGCGCTCCGCGCTCGCAGATGCCACTTGCCGAGGAAAGAACTCGCAGTGTCGGTGCTGAGCGTGCTGCGTTGTTCTCGGCACCAAGCGCGTGTGGAGGCGCGGTTGCGGCTGCGTTCCCCTCGCCCCACTCAGCCGCCTCCAACGCATCTGCGGCCATTTCCGCACCGAGAGATGTATGGCGCGCTGTGCGTACTGGCGGTGCGTTGACGCACCGGGGCGCGCGCGCTACCCTTGCCACACGCGGCGGCGGTGCATCCTGCCTTTACGCTGGCGTTCGCTTCCGCCCTGACCGGCGCAAGCTGCGACCCATTGCTGTGGTGCGCAGCGCGTCCCTGCGGTCGTTGAAAGAAATGGCCCGTGGCTCACCGAGCCCGTACAGCCACGCAAGCGCCATCGTACGCTTGCTGCGCAGACTAGGGTGCAGCGACGCCGATGGTCAGCTGCCGGCGGCGACAGCGACACTACTCAGGCAGGTGCAGGCACGCAGCCGTCACAACCGCCGTACGGGCGTCCATCGCTCTGCTCACCCGCTGCCCCCACACCTTCCTCACAAGGCAGCATTGCAGGACGCACTGCGCTGCTTGGTAAGCGGGGTGGAGGAGCAGCGCGTGCGGGACGGTCTGCCGCGCTTGAGCAACCTTTCCCACCAGGACGAGTACGCAGAGCTGCGCAGCTTTTGCGAGGAGGTGCGGGGGAGGCACGCTGTACCGTGCGAAGGTCCTACGGAGACAACGCCAGCGGTCTCATCGGCCTCACCGCCGGGCGCGACTGCCTGTTTCGCACCTTACGTCACCCTCGTCCGCAGCGATGCCTCGCGTTGCTATGATAACTTACCGCAAGAGCGGGTGCTCGCAGCAGTGAGGTCTTTGGTGAAGCATGACGCCTACCGCGTGCTTCGCTTTACCGTCATTCACGCCGTGGATAGCGAGGCAACTTGCAAGGGTGGTTGCCTACTCCGGCGTACCTTCACGACGCGCACCATCCCGTGCGCGGAGGCGGAGTGCGGCTTTCTGACTCGAATTCCTCGTGGCCACATTTATTGGGAGGAGGAGGGACGCACACCGGCTGGGCCCCACACCAGTGCTGCCGTTTCTCGCACAACCGACGCTAGCAGCCGCTGCGGCGCGAACCTGATTTCCGGTGCCGCGGTCCGCGCACTCCTAAGCGAGCACATACGCCACCACCTTGTTGTTGTGTCAGGAGGCAGCTTGTTCGAACAGCGCGTCGGAATTCTGCAGGGCTCCCCGGTGGCGATGCTCCTATGCGACCGCCTCTTTTCCAACGTAGTGGACACCGCTCTGTCGAGTATCCTGAGCGAGCACGCGGAGCGGTCGCTGCTGCTGCGCCGGGTCGACGACGTGCTTGTTGCCACCACATCACCCGCTGCCGCGGAGCGGTGCCTGCGGGCGATGCAGCGCGGCTGGCCCTCGGTCGGGTACCTGAGCAACCCAAGTAAGTTAACGCTGTCGAAGGCGTGCGGCAGCCTCGTTCCCTGGTGCGGTCTTCTCCTACACGACACGACGCTCGAGGTCAGCGTGGAGTGGCGGCGTATTGGGGTTCTACTGGGGTCTCTCCGCGTCGGTGATCCCCACTATGTGCATCGTGGAGATTACGAGCCGTTGTACTTGACGCAGCGCTTTCTTGCAGTGTTGCAGCTGCGTGTGGCTCCCACGGCGCTGTGCGGCCGTATGAACTCCAAAACCCGTCAGCTGCAGACCTTCTACGAGGTTGGTCTGTTGTGGAGCCGTGTCGTGCTGGAGAAGGTGCAGGAGGCCTTGCCGGTGGCGCGTAATCGCTGTGTGACCGTGCTACTGCTGCGTCCGCTCGCCGTGTGCGTGGGTCGCCTGTGCCGGTTGCTAAGTCGTCATCAGCGCTTTCTAGCGGCCCGGCAGTCTGCGTGCGACGTGTCAGCTGCCGAGGTGCGGGCCTGCGTTTTAACAGCACTTCATCGCACGGTGCAAGCCAAGTTGAGGGTGCTACAGGCTCGCACCGTCCGCGCGATGACCGCTCAGAGAGGGCCCTCTTTGAAAGGGCGGCGGAAGACCTTTTGCTCCAAGAAGGCATCGTCTGTTGGACGCAAAGGGTGCGAGCGACGCCGCAGAGGCCGTAATCGTCGTAGCACGCGTGTCTGCTTGCGCTCCTTCTGGTGGCTGACTGCCGCAGAGGTTGAGTCGCAGTGGCGCCGCTCCCTTGGCGCCCTTCACAGAGCAGCACCACGCCCTGGCGAAGCGTGTGGGTCGACCGCGTCTTCACCTTCCCCGGCGGCGTCGGCATCCTTGCTGATGGAAGATGGCCCTTTATCGATGCACGCGCGTGCGCTAAGCGCGACGCGACTCTCGCAGACTTGAGGGAAAGTGAGAAGCTCTACTACGAACGATGTGCGTCCATGTATGTGCCCCGCCTGTGAGCGTTGGGGGTTATCTCTGAAGGTGCCGTGGTATCTGCTGCCTCTGGTGCATACTTACTCCGCTAGATCCTCCCCTGCGTGTGATTGTCTACCCTACACTGACCTGCGGCACATACCCGTACACATGCACACACACACACACACACACACACACATACACAGCGGTGGTGGTGCACATCAAGTGCGAAGTTACGTATCACTGCTTTGCTTCCCAATAGGGCTCGTGATCCTCCTCGTTGGTTGGGGAGATTTTCCAGCAGACGTCAACGTGGTGTCTCCGTCGACCGCATGGCTGTGCTCTTGTGCTTCACTGCCATGGTGTGGGAGCGCCACCGCTACTGCGCATGCGTGGGCCTCATGCAGCTTCTCTCATGCCTGCCGCAGCTTTTCTCTCTTTCCTCCTCCTCCTCCATCGCGTCTCGTTCACGTGTCCTGCGGTGTACCGCCCCGCACGCCATTTTTGCCTTCGCACAGACCCGCGCTCATTCTCACCGCCTCTTTACGTCTTCTTCAAACTGACATTGCCGCTAGGCTCTTCTCGCCGCTAAACCTCTTCCTCCCCCTTCCCTTCCCTCCCCCGTCGTTGTGCTTGCTACCGCGCCTTTGCTCGCTCTAAGGGGTCTCTCCCAACCCGGACGGCTGTCTGGCGCTCACCTCCACACGCCGGAAACGGAAAGCTCAAGCGCAAGTGGAATCCCACACTCATTAGCGGACGCTGTGTGTGCTCAGTCTCGTCTCTAAACAGGTGAGCATCCGTACATAGCGCAAGATAGCGCCACCCTCGTTGTCGCGCGTGCGCAGACTCACGCGAGACCCACAGAGACGCACGCACTGCCAACAAATGCACGAACCTATCGGCACACATGCATGCACTGAGCTCACCGTTCGTTTGTTTTCCTTTTGTCTGTCTAACCCCTCGGTTTTTTCCTGCACCGCTACACCCTCCTCTCTTTTCACCAGTCATCACCTTGTGCAGACAACTCCGACCGTTTTAGAGGGCTGCGTCCGCGCCATACACGCGTTCTGGCAGGGCGAAAAAGGTAGGAGGAGTGGATAATGAGTGAGGCTGGTGGCTACTCGACCCTCCTCGAACTATGTACACACATGAATGCCGCGGCACCGGCACCGAGCAGGCATGCCAGTCACTCTGATGCTCCTTCCACTCAGCGCCTGTCCTCCTCACCGGAAGCGGAGGCCTCCACCATCATGACAGGGGCGGGCTCTGTCAACTCAAAGCCGAGTGGCTCCGTCGTTGCTTCTGCTGCTTCTGTTGCCTCACTTCCTCACTTCCACTTCCTGCCCACCAAGCGGGCGCCGCGGTTCACCTCCCTTGCCCTTGGCAGCGAGGTGGAGCCGAGACGAGTCGATGAAAATTTTGACTTGCGCGCCAAGGAAGGGGTCACGGCGTTTTCTGCGCCATTCAATCTCACGTCGCGGCGGGCGACGCTGCCCTTCGCCGCGGCTGCCACCTGCCACAGCGTCGGAGGCGCAACCGCGTCCGAAGGCTCCCTCCGGCTTGCCCTGCCGACTCCGGTGGGTGACTCCAAGACCATTAACGGACAGAACCCCACGTATAGCGTGACTCACTCCAGAGTCACGCTGTCACCAGCGATGGTGGTCGACGATGCACACCAGCAGTGGCGCCTCGACGGACTCACCTCCCCTGACAGGGGTGTCGCGGGCGAGGATGCCGCAGAAGACGCCGCTGGTGCTGGGCAAGGAAGTCCTTTTCTGAGCGACAACCTCATGAGCCCTGTTGGTGCCGTCCGCGATGATGGTGGAGCCGGGCAATTGATCGATGTGGCGAGCACGCAACACTCATTCATCAGCGAAGTTGACGCCTTTCTCGGCGCGATGGAGATGTCCGATGAGGAGGATTGCTCCTTGGACCTGGCTGCGACGAGGAGACCGCATGCCCTCTCTAGCACCGACAGCGTGGCAGCGGCGATGGCCGACGTGTGTGCTCTTGGCAACGACATCGACTCCTCGCCTCCATCCTGTGGCTGTGCATGTATGAGGGGCTGCCCAGACCCGAATTGTGTCTCTCACATGCTGGACATAACCGTGACACTCAACATGGCGCAGACAGGGGTGCCGCGAAAGGCCTCTGCCTCTGCTGCGTCTGCGCAGTTCACGTACCAACGCCTCTCCTCGTCGACGCCTGGCATAGGCACCTCGGCAACAACGATTCTTACCACGGCAGCCCTCACACCGCCCACCCCTCATACCGGAGATGATGTACACCCGCCCAAATCGTTCCCCGACGCGGGACAAGGTGCAGCCCCTTTTCTGCACAGCGACCGAGAGGACACGCGGGTAGGCGGAGAGGGCGTCTTCGACGTCACCGCCGACCCCACTGCAGCGGTCTGTATTCAGGCTAAACCTCCATCGACTGCTGATGACGCCGTAACGGTCCAGCACGATGCGAGCGGTAGTGACGAGCGAGGTGCCCCCTGCCCCGGCGTGTCAGGTGTGGGAGTGGGGACCTGCACTGAGCACGATGCCAGACTGAGTTTTACAATACCGATCAACCGTGTCCAGCCAAGGACGCCCCTGGTCACCGATACGATTAGCGAAGTGTACACGAGCTCCTTTGCCACGGTGACCACTAGCAAGTCTACCCAGGAGTCCTCCTCGTCGACGCAGATGCTGAGCTCGCGTGAAGGTGTCAGCATCGCTACTAGCGTCTCGGCTCCGCGTTCGCTGCTGCAGCATAATTCCTGCGGCAGAAGTACCACCACCCCCAAGCTGGGGAGTCCACTGCAACTGACAGAGGAACTGCAGGGGCAGAAGCAGGAGCCTCGGCGCCCCTCGTTCTCTCCTCGTGACACCTTCGACATCGACAAAGATAGCTCCGCCCAGGTGTCTGGTGGCGCCCCAACCGCTGCGGTGACAGATCTATCGTCTTCGCCGTTGCCGTTCTCTTGGTTATCGCCGGAGTCCCCTTCATCGCTACCATTTGTGCGCTCGCAGCGCTCGCAGCACCGTGGCACCGTTGCTGCCTTCGAAGAAGTGGAGCTGCTTCCCGAGGAGGAGGCCGTGCTGAAAAGACCCGAGACACGTGACAAAGAGAAAATCACCACCATCGACGCTGTGCCGCCTCCTCACTTACTGCGGGGGCCGGACCGGGCAGCCGAGGAGTGCCGTGATCTTTCCGATGCCGTACCCACACCACCGGCTACGGATAGCAGCCGTGGTGCACGAGCGCATTCGGAGTCTCCGGGAGACGACGCCAACTCGGTGGACTCCGCCGGTGCATTTTTCCCGACTCTTCAGTCGAAACTAAGCAAGTGGATGACCTGGGTGGGCCGCAAGTATCATGGCGTGTTGCGCGTCACTTCTGATGCAGCCGGAGAGGAGCAGTCGCTGCAGCAGCAGCAGCAGCCATTGGAGTCGCCGCCGAGGCGCAGCTGCGCTCCTCAGCGGAAGTCAAATGATGACTCCAGTGGGCACCGCGTCTCTTTCCCACCGTGGGACAGTGCGGAGGCGGTCGACAACGGCAGCGCAGCCTTCTACGATGCTCGATCCTTGAATGGCGAGCCGTCGCACCTCTCTTTCGCCCTCTCGCTTAGCACGTCGCAGGCCAACTCAAGCTACGACGGTGAGCGGTCGCGACACCCCGGGGTGCAGGAAGCGCTGTGCGGCCTGACCACTCCGTGGTGCGGCGGCGGAAACAACTGCTGGTACAGCATGGGTTGGCAGATGGAACCACGCCGGACGAGGCGTGCAACTAACGGATCCATGCGGCTGCGCCGCTCCATCACGACGTCGCCGCTATCGCCCTCCATTCGCGACGGGCTCTTTCCCACGTCTTCGGGAGAGCGGCTCTGCGACTCGACGACGCCGCCGGACCTGTCCCTCTCTGCGGAGTCTCTGACAACCACCTTTGATGTGCTGAAGACTCAAATTTTCAGCGGCGGCGCCCTGCAGCGCCTCTCACGCAGCTTGGGCGGCCCCCTGAACAGCAGCGCCAGCGGCACCAGCATGTCGGGTGACCATCACAGTCTGTCGCTCCCTTCGTCTAGAGACTACCACAGCCACGTTAGCCACTCTAACACAAGCGCCATCGCCGACGACCGTTACCGTGACACGCTGTATCGCCTCTTCCGCCATCCCCCGAGCAGCCTCATAGGCGATATCACGGAGTGCTACGAGGCCTACAAGGCCATGACCACCTCCTCGAACGGACATCACGTGCTGAACTGGGGCGAGCTTGGCCTTCTTCTGCAACCAGAGGACTACATCGATTACCGCGCTCTCTTCCCACCCTACCATTTCGTTACCTTTGAGGACTTTGTAGATTTTGTGGAGGTGCTGTCGGTGCGCTACCACCGTTGACAGTGGGCGGTGTGGGTATGGGAGAGTGACACTCATGGAGACCTTCGATGCCCATGTCAACATTTATGGCCCTCCTCCGGCCTCCTCTTGGCACCGATTCGCAGTCTGGTGCACGCGATCAGTCGGAAGGCAAAGGTTGCAACGGCAGCAACAATGCACAAATGAAGGATTTGATGAAGACCAGGAAAAGGAGAACAATTACGCCGCTTTGTTTCGTCAGCCTGCTGCGCAGGTGCTCGAGCTCTAGGGGTGAGCGTGCACGTCACCCCCTGAACCCTCCCCCCTCCTCCTCCCCATCTGTTTTCCAGCACACGTCGCTGTATCGCGCACCAAGACATTTCATTCTTTCATTTCTTTTTTCGCACCAGGTGTGGTGTATCGGGTCTTATTTCTCGTCCCTACCACCCTTCGAAAACCGCACCCCATTCACTTTTTTTTTTTGCTTTACTGTGGCTCTTCTTCGCGTTCTCGTGTCCATCATATTTCGTTTGTTTGCTTTCTCCGGCGTCCTTCCCTCATTTCACTCCCTCGCACTCCGCTGCTATTTTTTTTTATTGTCTGCTTTTTATTTTCTCGCTGATGTACAGGCTGTAGACCAACCGATGCTTTTTTCCCCTCCTCTCTCTGTCTTCGTCTTGTGTTTTACCGTTTGGCATTGCTGTTGTCGCTGTTGCGTTGGTTTCCCTCACCCTTTCCTTTGCTCCATCTGTGTTACGTGTGTGTGGGCTCTTCCCCTTCCCTTTTGAGGCTCCCATCCCACTCCCGAGGCTTGTATTGGTGCTCCTGTTGTCATCGCCCTTCCCGCTTGTTCTGCAGTGTGGGGAAAGGGCGCGGGGCTTTGAGCGCGCTTCACATATTACAGCCGCTGATACCCCCTCTGCCCTACCGACCAACTTGTGGCTCCTACCTCTTGGTGTCTTGCTCTCAGGAAACTATTGTCTGCATGTACGCGCACCCCCACCCCATTCCGATCGTGGTACTCCCCGCCTCCCGTTTGTGGTGAGGGCAGCCGATCTGGCATTGCGCCTGGTATGCGACGCGAGACTCGCGGACTGCTCTGCGCTCACATCTCATTTCACGCTGTGATGTCGAACGCAACGATGTGATTACGCACACACCTCACTTGCGCTGCAAGGACTTCCCTTCTCCAGTGTCTATGGCTGCCCTCCTGCGCCATGCCTTCGGAATGGCAGGCTATGAGCTCTTTGTGCGCAGGCACATGCCTATCCGCGGGACCCTTCCGCTTGTTCCACTCACTCCCATGAGAGGCGTGTGGATTCAGGGGAGGGCGGCGTGCCGCTGCCGTCACAGGCTCATGGCTGTGCCTCACCGGTCGCGGCACATGCGGGCAAGCCAGACAAGCTGCCCCGACAGCACCGTCGCCCCGCAACATTCCCGAGGATGCGAAGGCGTTTTGGGGTACCGCTGGCAAGGTACATCGCATCCGAAAGAGGCGCAACGAGATCTACACCGATGAGCCCCACAGTGCCTGTTTGCGAAGTATGCGACATCCCCTACGTCCGACCGGGTGGGCTGATGAGGCGCAGATGCCGGAAGCATGCCGAGAGCACCCCGGGTTGCACCATCGAGTCCTCCATACCCCAATGTGGCGCGTCAGCAAACCATATTAGGAGATGCCGCGGGTTGAAGCGGCTCAGAGAGTAGCACGACAAACAGGTCGAGCGCAGAGTCTCGGAGGGCCATGACCGGAGGGCGGTCAACTTCCTCCTCGAGTCCATCCGGCATGCGCCTGGCCGACTGCCCTCCCCCCATTATCCGCACGACAGACGCCACCGCTTCCGCCCCTCCCCCCTTCCCCGAGCAGAGCCCTGGCTGGGGCTCGCTTGGATCAAGATGTGTAGCTCACCCGAGTGTCTCTCGGATGCTGATCGCGCTGCATGTATGCGAGGGAAGGGATGAGGAAGGAAAAGAAGAGCCCGCTAGGCGCACGGCCCCGATTCGACGGCAGGATGGTTCGTCCAAGACGCCTAGGAGCTAGCGGGAGTGCGACAGAGGCAGGGTGAAGGGCGGCTGCACAGGTCTACGAATTTGTTTGCTCGCGGTGGCGTGGGGACGTAAAAAAAAAGGAATCAAATATTTTTTTTCTTGCTCTCTCCCCCTCTGCGCGGTGGTCTCGGCGCCTGCATGCGTATGTGTATGTGTGTGTGCGTTTCTACATGTATATCTGTGTTTATAATATCTTGTTCCACTGCATATGTGTCAGCTGGTGTGTGGGTGTATGTGGCAGCGGATGCCGCTGTGTTTTCTTTGATGTCTTATTTTGTTACTGTTTTTGTTCGGCTCCGCTCCCCCCCCTTTGCCTCCTCCCTTCCCTTGCTTGTATTCCCCCTTATTTTCCCTTTTTTTGTTGTTGCGGGCTGGCTTATGTTGTCGCTGGTATTTTGATCCGTATTTTTTCTTTTTGAGTGGGTACCCATGTGGCGTTATCTTCTCACACCCACTCATTTCTCTTTTCTCGTGCTCGCACAAGGGAGAGCAGCTGAGGGGAGGTCGGGGGGGGGGAGGAAGCGGTGAATGGTAAACGGAAAAGAAAACGAAGAGGCAGTCGGATGCGAGAAGTCACAGCCGGCTGGTCGAATTGGTGGCTCCCTACCCTTCACGACAAAAAAGGACAAGAAACAGTGTTTTGAACCCGCTTCCCTCCCCCCCAGGAGCACGCAGATATACACATATACAGGCACACACAAGGTCGTCTGTCTCTATCTCTCTATTGCACTGCAAAGAGGCATCGACCCCACCCTTGTCTCCTGTGTTCGTGCTGTGCTGTGGGGTCTCTGCGAGCTTGCACGAGTGAAAAAGAAATGAAAGGGCAGAAAACCACCATCCAAGCCATCTGTGCGCGGTCCAAGCTCCGGACCTCTTCTTCCGACTTCGCATGAGAATTTCTCTCAGCCAGGCAAGCCCGCGTCCGCTCAGGTCAGAGGTTTGTCTCTCCGTCCAGGTGCAGATGCTCTTTGCCGCTTACTGCCTTCTCTCCCATGCTTCGCCTTTTCTCGCGCTCGTATCATCGCCCTTTCTTTGTCCTCGTCTCCCATTGCCGCTCCCAAGAGGGCCTCTTTCTTTTGGTTTTCCTTCTCCTGCCTCCCCACTTCTCTCGACTCCGAGAGGTGAATCTAACCTTCGTGCTTTCGTAAACCTGTGCACAATGCCGGCAACCAAGGCACGCGCTAAGGGACCTGCAGCGGGGACCAAGAAGAAACCGTCCACAGCTGATGGTGCTTTTCCAAAGATACGCGGCCACGTGGCGGCTGCCGCAACGGCGCCTTCCTCTTTTACTTCACGTGCGAGCGATGCCGGACAGGCGTCTCTTACGCGAGTGTCGGCACCTCTCATTGTCGTGCCGGACTCGAGCGCGGATACTGTTAGCGCCGCGGCATCTAAGCTGCGGAACGCCTCAGGCTCGGTGGCCAGTAGCGGCGGCGCGGCGAGCGCAAAGAAAAAATCCGTTACTGTTCCACGGCCTCCTCTGTCGAAGCTTGCCCGTGGCGGCGGCCGCGGTGGTCGCGGTGGCCGCGGAGGAGGCACGGGCGGTGCGGCCGGTGGTGGTTCAAGGCGTGGTGGTGCATCGCGCGGCACTTCTGTCACCTCGCGAGGAACACGGTCTACGTCCAAGACACGTCGCTCCACGACGTCGCATGGTCGAGGTCGAGGTCGCGGCCGCGGTCGCGGCAAGCTCCGCGGAAACAGTGGGCGGCAGCGGCATCAGCTACAGGTTATTGCCGCCAGCATAGAAACTCTGAAGGAGCAGGAGCAGGCGCTGCGACACAGTGTAGAGGTGGAGGAGGAGCTCGAGCTTGAAAGCTATAGCCCCATCTACAATGTGCTGCTGATGGAGATGGTGCGGGGCCAGGTGGAGCAGGTGAACCGCCGGCAGCGAAAGCTGAACGAAATGCTAGAGGCCTTCAAGGAGGAAGGCCTGCTTGGCGGCAGCGGCATTGGGCTGCAGGACGAGCGACAGATCGACGCCCTCGTGAAGCGGCTGCGCGCGCGGCTGCATACCGACGAAGCCTCGGAGCTGGAGACACTCAAAACAAACAACAACAACCTCAAGCATAGCCTCGATGAAGTCACACTGGCCATGGAGAAGAAAAATAGCGAGATGGAGGTGCTGCGCGCCAACTACGCACGCAAGCTGGCTCGGTCCGATGTAGAGAACGACGCGGTGCGGGCGAAGGTGGAGGCCGCTCTGCACGCCTCTTCCCTCGATGTAGAGCGCATGAAGCGGGAACTGAGCCACCGTATCGACATCGCGTGCGCCTCCATCCGCACCCCGCGCTACAACACCTCAATGGAGGCGCTGCGAGAGCTGGTGCAGCAGGTGCAGGTGGAGGTGCAGCAGCACCACGATGAGCTGACAAGGCTGGTGGTGTCCATTGGCGCAAAGGATACCTTTCTAAGGCATGAGTCGGAGACGATGCACTCGAATCTACCTTCAGCGTACCGAACCGAACTGCGAAAGATGGAAAAGGATCAGCTGCTGAACCTGCTAGACGTGCTTAGCTTTCAAGAGGGTGTGGTGGATACTGTCGGCAAGGCAATCTACATCATTACAGAGGCGCAGCACAAGACGGCTGTTGTGTAGGAACAGCTAGGGTGACTGTGCCGTTCAAGCGCGAGCACCTGCGCCGTCTCCTCGAGTCTGTGTGTTGGGGCAGTGGTGATAGCCGCTCCTTCGGTGACCTCCGCGCACTCTGCGAAGCGCTTCTATTTGTTCTTCACATCTGGGGAGCTTCCAGCAGCCTTCAGGATGCCTGCAAGAGTGACAGGCCTGTGTGCGCGTGTTGGTCGGGAGGGCAGAAGGAAACACCACCATCTTTCATGGTGACCCTGTGATTTGCCCTCTTTTGTGGGTGCTTCCATTCCGTCTCTGTGTCTGCATTCGTCTTGTCCGGTGTGCTGACTTGCGAGTTGCCAAGTAACAAGCATCTTGACAGCCGCAATGCGCTTTTTTGGAATCATCCCCTTTTTTTTCACATGCTGCTCTCGGTTTCCGTTTGTGTGTATGTGTGGCGTGCAGACCTTTCCCCCGTCCTCGGCGTGCAGCACCACGGCGGGATGCAGGGGCACGCACGAAGGCATAGGCACGAGGCACGGTAGAGAGGCGCAGTCTGGGGGAGGGGAGTGGGGATCTCGCCCACACCCCTCGGTCCCTCCCTCCACCGGTCCCTGTGCTCTTTTTGTCTCCTGTTCTCCTTGAACGCCTTCTCCGTTTCTTAGGGCTGCTTTTCTTTTCGTCATGCCATGTAAACTAGCGCAGTGCCGATGTGTGCTGCGACGGCTTTTTCTTCTTGTGCTCTTGTCACCAAGCCTGTGTTAATGCAGGGAAGAGCGTGCAGGAGAGGCACCCGCGCGCACACACCCACCCAACCACCCACCCCCACACACACACACAGTGGCGTCCTTCGCAGCGCCTGAGTGCCCACTGCATCATGTACGCCACATACAGAACAAGCAACGAATGACGCTGTGCCATCAGCGAAAATAACGATCGCGACAGTGCAAGAGGGGACCAGCTGCTTTGAAAAGTGCCAATGAGCGGCGCGCAGACGACAAAAAAGGAGCCCTTCTGCTGCCGTCTCCGCCTCCGGCATCTGTTCTCAGAGACACTCGTGCTGGTGAAACGTCTGCCGTGGTGCGCCACACAGGATGAATAACGTCATTCCAGTTTACTGTCTTGTGTGCCGTGACGCATGTCATGCCGAGAAGGTGTCTTCCTCCGTCTGATGTCCTCTCTCGTCTCCGCCTTCTTCCCCCTTCCCCGCCGCCTTTTCGTCGTCACGGGATAAGTGCCCCCCCACCCCCTGCCGTTTCTCTGCTGCAGTCTCCGTATTCTTGAGACAGTGAGAGCAGCATCGATTTTTGAACGTCCCCTCCTCTTCTCTTCTTCCTACACGCCGCCGAAACGCGCACACCCAGACGCATTCCCCACTTCGACTCATGTGTGTGCGTGTGCGTTTTATGCACTGCCCTGCCATCAAGTGGTAGAGCTCACGCGATACGCCGCTCCGGACCTCAGGGCCAAACGCTCCACTAAAAATAGTCAGGAACATGATGGCACGCCGGAGACGAGGCAACACAAAGAACCTCAATGCCCCGAAATCAGTGCCGCGTTCCCTTGGAGCAGCAGTCCCACGTGTCTGGGGCATCGCAGACGACTCCAGCGCCAGGGGACGGCGCTCACGAGAACACGCCGAAAGTGGCGCCGATGCCGTCTGCCAGTGCACTTGCAGCAAGAGCGAAGCATCGCGGACGCGGACGTCCCCGAACCTACCCTAGAAAGACGTCCTCCGCGCACTCTCTCCACCCGCACCATGCCCCGGACGAGCCAGAGAGTGGTGATCACGATGATGCACTGACAGCGGCCGCGTTGCCTCCCGCCGTATCCAACCAAACTTCCATCATAGCGGCTACCGCTAACTCCACAAGAGTGGCGAACCAGCACGAAGTCGCACAGAGTGCCGAAACTTTCGGAGCAGGGGCGGCGGTTTCGGCTGAGCTGCCCTTGCCGCTGCCACTGTCACCTCTCGGCGTCCCATTCTCGTCTAGCCGCGTTACCACCGCTTCGTCCCTTGTTACAGCGATCCCAGCCGACACCGCGCAGGGGGGCGAGGAAACGGCCACCTTCTCTTCTCGCCCACCTTTACACTCGTCCACGCGGATCAAAACTGCTGTGCCGGCAGGCATTGCGGCGGGCGAGGCCGACCGTGCAACGCTCGGCGCACAGCCGCTCCTGCCTTCCATGGCGGCCTGTATGGCGGCGTGTTTTGGGTGGCGGCTGAAGAGGTGCAGCGTTGGCGAGGGGGCTCAGATAATGTTTGTCCTGCAACATCGAGCGATACCAGTGGTGCGCGTGACGATCGAGAGCACTGGAGGCGCATTCGCGCAGGCATGTGGCGTTTCGAGTGGGACCAACGCTGGTGCGGTTCGAGTTAACGGCACTCTTATGAGCCTCCCGCAGTGTGCGGCGCATCTGCAGGAGCTGACGCACGCGCTTTTCACTCTGTCGGACACCACGCGATCTGCACCGCTGACGGATCACGCGCCGGCCGCAGAGGAAAGTGATAGTGAAGGGGAAGAGGATGGAAAGTCGGTATCATCGCCCACCGTGCAGGCACCGCCTCTTTTGTCGCCGAGCGAGCAGGCGAAGGCCGCCGAGAGGCGGGTCCGGAAGCGGGCGCGCAGTCGCTCTCCCTTGCGGCACGCGGACTGGACCGCTTCAGTGCCTCGTGCGACTGAACTTCTTCCCTGCGTCACCGTGCCTAGCCTCACAGAGGGGCCTGCAGGTGCGGGAAGGGACGGCGAGGAGGCGAGCAAGAAGAGGTCACAGCCACATCCTCCACCCTTGAACTCTTCTGACGTTACCCTGTCCCCGACACCGCCAAGACCGCCTCCTGTTTCTCTGGCCGCTCCAGACGTCGAGGTCGAAGCTGAGTCATCACTTCTCGCGACGACTCCACCGAGAACAAGCGAGCAGGAGAAGGACGTAGACACGCAGCCCTTGAGTGCTCTGTCGACACTGGCTACGGCGATGGAAGGTGGTGAGTTGTCGACGCCGTTTCCACGGGCTCCTCCTACCCCGCGCACCAACACTGGTAAGCCCAGCGTGGCGTCAAGGCGGTCCGCGTCCTCGGCGGACAAGGGTGCTGCTGCAAGAGAGTCACCAACGCCTTCCACTGTTTTTGCTTCCCCAACCATGCGACAGCGGCGCACTCTCGCGCCCACCACAGCCGCGGGCGCCGCGGGGCCGGCATCACCCATCACGGGCGAGCATCACGCCCCGCTGGCCTCTCTGACACCACCCCACGCAGCGCTCCGAACAGCAACCTTTACGATGCCGCTTGCCTTTCACCACACGCCCGCAACCCCCCTCGCTGCGAGTGGCGCACCGGAGGAGTTCGATGTGGCCCGCTGCAATACCGGCAGCAACGGTGGTCACCAAACCGTCTGGTGCGACTCGGCTGGTTGGTCGACGGACTCATCGCGACTCTGGCTGGCCCACACTCACGCCGTCAGTCGTGCGTTCCAGTGCATGCCTGTCCCTCCCTGCCGTGTGCCAGCGACCACGAAGGCCACTCAGCCACTCGGCGGCGAAGGTGCCAAAGGACATGGAGCCAGTGCAGCTGCATCTGCGTCCTCGACGGTGCCGCTGATGGATTCGGCAGCCGCTGCAGCTCTCGTGCGGATGACGCTGCGCTGGCGATGGCTCGAGCGCTCGACAATGTGGACGGCGATGGAGGACTCGCTGCGTATGGCTGTCGGTTCAGGACATCTTCACGGCGACGCCCTCGAGGCCGGCGTGCAGGCGCTGCAAGCAAGCGAGGAGGAGCAGCGCCGATACGACGGAGTGGACGCCGACCCCGGTGAGGACTGCAGCGACCTAGGACCCTCGTGCGGGAGGACCGCACTGGATGTGGGCCAGGTAGGCCATGGAGCGGAGCGGCAGCAGACTCGGTCTTTTCCAGCCTGTCCGCCGCGTGCTCTGCTGCCGGTGTCGGGCAGAGCCGTCGTCGAGGCACAGCACCGTATCACAGACTCCGAGGAGAAAGGCGGAGAAGAGGATGCACATGGGCCACGCTACGTCGCGTGCGCTGGTGGCATTCCCTCCGCTGACCGTATTGTGATCGACCACACCTATTCCACTCGCGGCTCGTACGTTATGGCATCACCCGTGACGGCAGAAGGGACAACAGCAACGCCGTGCCGCCTCTTGGCTCTGCAACGGAATCCGCAGGAGGACCTGCACTACCACGTCTACAAGCGCTTCATGCCCACCGACATGCGCTTGGCAATGGAAGCGGAAGAGGCGCTGACGGTAGGACCAGGCGGCATTGTGCCACTGCACGGGGGCAGCGCTGAGTTGTCGCCGGCCTACACGCTGCGTCGAGAACAAAGCGGCGGTGAAGGCGATGACAACGAGGATGAGGAGGAGAGGGATGACGGAGCTGACGATGCCGACGAGAAGAAAGCATACGACTCGTCAAATGCCTCACAGGCAGCACTTAGAGCCCCCGCAGCGCCAAACATGGCAGACGCGAGTAAGAGCGGCCCATTCGCTGACATGGACTACGTTCTGCGGCACCGCCCATCGATCCGGCGTATTCCAATGCCAGATGTGGAGTCTCGCTACGGACCGTGAGGATGAAGGCATCACAAGTGAGAAGAAGAGATACGCGTTCACAGACGGCCCTTTTTTTCGCTAGACACGGCCCGCATTCTGCTGCCGTGTGATTCTCTCCAGGCGGTCATTGTCCCGCGCCATAATACTGCATGTCCACAACTGCAGAGGGTAGCCGAGAACGTTTTTTTTTCTTTCAGCGTGCCCATTCTCTGCCAGAGAGCAAGACGTCAACTCCACTCATGCACCCCGGCCTGTCGCAGACCCCACTGCGTGGTGCGATGCAGCCGTAGACACGCGCGTTGCAGCAATGTGCCGACTCAGCCATCTGAGCGCGGCCCCTGCCTCCAACTCCACATGCACACACACACACGTACGTTTCGCCAGTCGCCGCCGGGTGGGATACGCTCGAGTCACGCTCACACTCTGCCTTAGCATATGGACGGCACAGTCCTGCCCACTGTCGCGGGCTGCTCCGACGCCGTTAGGTGCTTGACCCGGCCACCACAAGAGGCGGTTTGGCATTGGCAGGGATATATGGCAGGGATAGGGAAGGGGGTAGGGGCTGCCTGGCTTCCTCCTCACACCGTGTGGCGGACTCTTGAGCGTCGAGATGCCACACTGAAGTGTAGCCCCATGATCATGGAAGACCAAGAAGACGCGCAGAATAAAAAAACGAAGCTGAATCAGTAGACGCATCAGAGGTGGCTGCGACACTGCATTGGCGCTGCACACGGAAAGTATAAAGCCCACCAAATACAAAAGACGGAAGATGGTCGTTGCTGTTTTTCGACTAGCTTTCAGGCTCACTCTTCACACTGGCCCCCATCACCGTTGGCGCTCCTCTCGCTGCTTCCGCTCCTGCCACTTGCACTTTTATTCTCCTTGCTGTGCGCATCTGCTCCCCATCACTCAACCTCCACCCGCACACACATACACGCACACACACACACACACACTCGTGCACATCCTCCTCGACTGGGGTCGCGCCACGCCGGTAGCTTTGTTCTTCCTCTCCGACCTCACGTCCTGCGCTTCTCTTATCATCGCAGCACAGCACGTGAAGAGAAGAGCGCTTGCGCGTTCTCACGCTCTTCTGCCTGCGCCCGCCTCTGCCTCTCCTCGACGACGCAGGTTGCGCACCCAAAGAGTGTCTTTGCTTCTTGCCTAGATTTGCTTTGGTGCGCGTATGACGTCGCAGGAGCGCATCACCCAGGCGCGGCACGTGATGCTGCTGTCCAATGATGCACCGGTCTTGAATCGATGCGCGAAGGAGGAAGCCCACCTAAAGCATCGCCTCGCTCAGTCGACTGCCACCTGCGCGCTCATGGTGCAGAGAAGTCACGCCGCCGCCGCTCGTGAGGAGCGCTCCCGTGAATCGCGGCTGCAGGCGCAGTTCACAGCGCTGCTCTCCGGCACGCCCGGAGTAGTGATGCCGCCCTTCGTCACGTCCTCCTCCATAGAAGACTTCACGAATGCTTCAGAGCGTGCCAGGGCCTATGCAGCAGCAGCGCCGAATGACCGGTGTGTGCCCGATCCTACCACCCGTACTGACGCGGCTCTTCGATCATCGCTACGGCTGAAATCGAGCAGCACTGTGGCTGCCGATGAGAGCGCCTCGCCTGCCGCGTCTCTGCCATGCACGCTGGGGTTCCCGGAGGCATACGAGTCGAGCGGCTTCAAGTCAGCGATTCACTGGGCCTCGGTGGCGCATGATGAGACTTTTCTCACCGCGTATGGGCCTCGCCGAATTCGCGAAGAGGCCCAGGCTAGGGCGATCGCAGGCGCTGGAGGCTCGCTGGCTGCGCGCGAGGCGAAACCGCACAGACTCATGACTGCTGTCGCGTGCTACCTGCTCAACCAAGTGCTCTGCGCCGATGCAGCGGTGTCGGAGCTGTGGCGGGAGAAGCTGCGTCAACCGATCTTCGACGCCATCTTTAGCTCTCAGTCCATTGCGATGGGGCACGAACGGAGTCGTGCGCAACGTAGCGGCAGCCTCGGGGATGCTGCTGTGGCGAACGCCATTCTGCACAAAACGCTTGCGTCTGACTCCTCTCTCGTGTCGGGCACTGCGACCCACGCCGATCCCACGACGTCGTTTCCGCCTCGCACCAACGCATACACCACCCGCCACGACTTTGCGTCGCTTCGACTATGGACAGAAGAGGTGACGTTAGAGCACCTGGAGAAGGCGTCCGTGTGCCAACGCGTTCTTAATCTTCAGAACGCCGTGGCACGTCGTCAGAAAGCCGTTCACCTCTTCCAGCGGCGCGCACACCAGGCAGAGCTACAGGCGGTCTTCACTGTGTGGCGCACCTACACTCAGCAGCGCCGCGCGAATCGCGGTGCCCTGGAGCGCTACTTGGTGAAGCGCAACCATCGCCATGTTGAGGAGACTATTTTCCTGCGTTGGCGCCGCTTCACTCTTCGCTCCAAGGTCGAGGCGGTGCAGCGGCGCCTGCTGAACATCGCGGCGGATCGCGACTGCGCTGCGCGCAAGCACTCCACCGCGTTGCACGGGCTACAAGACCAACTGGCCAGCGAGCGTCGCCAGCACGTGCAGGAGACCTTTGAGCGAGACACACTGCACGCCCAGGTGCTGGAAAGTCACGCCGTGGAGATCGAGGCGCTGCAGCTGATGCTTCAGATGGAACGATTGAAGACGTCGCAGGCTGGCAAGTGGGCGATGCGGTGGGAACGCGTAGCGAAGACGTTTCGTCCCGCAAAGCCCTGCCCGGCGGTGCCACGGCCCATCTGGACGCTTGCTCGTACCCTGCTAAGCACCGAAGAGGAATTGGCTGCCACGATACTGAAGCGCAGTCGAGATCAGCGAGTGCCGTTGCAGATCCCATACTCGATGATACAGCAGGCGCGGCGGCGGGTGGAGCAGCTGCTGCTGACGTGGGTGAATGCGATCATGGAGGCATCGCCGCAGGCATCCACATGGGTCACCGTCGAGGCCTTCACGCAGGGCTGCAGCTCCCATCCACGCGGCATATTGGTTTCGAAGAAGCAGTCGCCGTCAAGGAAGGCCGCAGCACGGCGCTTCGGCACGACAGCCGGTGCAGTGGCAGCAGGCAAAGACGGCTCGACGTGCGAGTTCAGCATCTACACACTCATGTGCCTCGTGCGGGAACTGCGCCGATGCTACGCGATGGCTGGGCTGATTGAAAAGGCGGAAGGGTGGGGCACGCCCGACGGCGCTAGAGTGGCCGACTGCTACCAGGAGCTGACCCATCTCTTCGCGGCCCAGTCGTGCGGTGGCCTCTACCCGCCACTGCTAGTTCACTGCCCCACCTCGCCGCTCTGGTTCACACCCGAAGGCGTTTTTGGTGGACCGGTGTCACACATGGAGGGGTCGAAACGGCAGAAGCGAGAGCAACACACCACCTTCACCTGGCTGCTGGCCTCGCTCCTCGTGGGACACATCCAGATTATGTGGATGTCACCTCTCGGTGACATGGGAGTCCCGCCGGGGCGGCTGCCGATGAAGTGCACAGCGACGCTGCGATGCAGGCACGAGGCGGAGATCACGAAGCTGGCTCACATCAGCTTCCCGAGGCGGCGCGCCGCGCCGCCAGCTGGCTCGACCGCGGCACCTCGGGGCACTTCAGTGGTAGCACCGAACACGTTGTTGCCAAAGAAGCGATCTGATGCTTCGCCGGCGGCATCGTTCTCGGGGCGCGCCGCCGCGAAGGCCTCCATGGCTTCTGCTTCCGCCGCCGCCGAGGACGTGGAGGGCGCGGGCGTCGTCACCACGGTGATGACCTTGGAGGCTTTGCTGCGAGCCCGCTTCAAAGCAACGCATGACAGCACCGGCAGTGACAGTAGCCGGACATTGGCGGGAAGGGATCTCATGGCTGCAGCGGAGGACTCCTTGTCCGACATCGAGGCGTTTCTCGGCATGGTGCCTGCACAGGTGCAATCACTCAAGGGAGGGGCAGGTGCGAACGGCACCGAGGACGAGGACGAGGACGAGGACGACGACGACGAGGATCGGTGGATCAACGGACTGCTCCACCGGCTTTTCGAGGCCCAGGATGCAGAGGCGCAGCAGCGTCGCACTAAGGGTCTGCAACACAGCGAGTTTCTCAAGGACGGCGCAGAGGATGGGCACGCCCGGCCAGCAGAGACCACGCCCGCGTCTGCGCTTGGTCACGACGAAGAGGGTAAGGGTGGCTCGAGGGACAACGACGCCGCCGCTGCCGCGGACACTGCGAGCGCCATTTATGGCGACCTCTCCAAGAGTACCGTCGCTCTCACAGGGGATCAGCTACGGCTACTGCGCTCCCTGCCGGGTCGCAGCCATGCATTCGACACGCTCCGCCCCATCGCCGTTGCACGTCCCGAGGCTGCGCCAGTGGTAGTGGGAGTCTCCATGGACAACTCCAGCACCGCGAGTTACGCCTCTGCGGCCCCTCTCTACTCGTTCCTGCTCAACACCCTGGATGACACAGTGGCTCGGCAGCAGTGGAGTGGACTGGCGCGCATTGTGACGTCGCTGGTGGTGCGCTTTCATGTGCTTGACGAGTCTGAGGACGCCGCGCGACGGGCTGCAGTGCTGACGCCGGAGGAGGAGGAGGAATCTGAGGAGTGGAAGAGCTCGAGTGTGTCACGGCAGAGCCCAGTGGAGCGCGCTAGGGGCTCGACCCCCCCTCCGACCGCTCGACTGCCTCCAGTTTCTTCAGGCTGCGCTCCCTTCGTGGCTGCAGCGAGCAAAGGCGGCGACGGCGCTGCAGGCATGGCAAGCCCACGGAGTGGTGGCCGGATCGCTGCGCGACTGGTACCTGCTGCGCCACCGCAGTGGCCCCAACCACCGCCGTTTCCGCCGACGACTCACACGGCGCAGAGAGCGGCAGAGCCTGGGGTGCCCGTTTTCTCGAGACCTAGACCGCACTACATGCACGGCGCAACCGCGACTGCAGCGCAGCCGTCGGCCACAGCTGTCACTTCCATCAACCTCGGCGAGGAACTGCGCCGCCGCGGGGCCTACCAAACGAACTCTGCACGGAATAGCTTCAGCTCGCCGATAAATTTCCCTGCGCAAGGAGCTCAATCATGTGAGCCGAGTAGCTTCGCCGTTCCTCCGATCAGCAGTGAGGCATCCGAGCCGATGGTGCCGCCGCCGTCTGAGGAGGTACACCCGTCAGTGATTCCCAGCGCGGCTCTATTTCCTTCGCAGGGGGATTGACACGGTGGGGAGGAGTGCGCGACGGGATCGACCGAGCACAGCGCACAAATGACGTCAACGGATGGCCACGCCTTTCGTCCAACCAGGACGGTGAACGCCGGCACCACAGCGGGCACCGCCTACAGGGTTCGAGCCCATGCCTCCATTGAGGTGCTTGCGAGCGAACAAGGCGCCGGGCATGCAGCATTGCAGATCTCCGGGCCCCCATCGTCTGTATGGTCGTATGAGACGACGCAGTAGCCTTCGGAATACATCCCAGAGGAACATCCGGGTGCACTCGTGCACGGCAACGCTGCATTTTCGGAAGCCCATGCTCACGCCTCCACACTTCCGCCGTCGAAGCCGCTGCGACTGCCCCCCCCCCGGTATAGCTGGCCCCCTCCACGTTCTTCACACCAATCTCAAGCAGCGTTGTGTCGCCGGTGTCTTCGCGTGCGAGTCATTAAACACCAGCGACGGCCCTATCCACCGAGAAGGCAAGTCATCTGGCAAGCGGGAACACGTTGTCGCTGCGGTGCGCATCGTTTCTGCCCAATGCCTTTTCCTCGCTACGTCCAAGCAACTGCTTGGCCGCCACGGGTATCGACTTCATCACGCAGCGAAGCTCCAACCTGCAGACCCCGCGACCTTCGACTCTCCCGACACCGGCACCTGTCTTGGGGTATCCTTTAGACCCCATGACAGCGCCGTAACATCCCTCAAACTCGCTGAGCCCGCTCGTTCTTCGCGCCAATCAGCCGCGGTGGTCGGGGTTTGGGATGAGACGCAGATACCGCTTCCAAAGTAACGCCTCCAGCTGTGCGACGTCGCGTGCGCCTGCCAGGTCCCCTGCATCTTTCTCTTCCCCTGTTTCCAAGCTCAGCGAGTTTACGGCGTCGTCAAACCGTCTTTCTTTTTGGTGTTCGTTGCGTGTGTGCTGCGTGGTTTCCCCTTTCCTCTCCGAGTTCTTCACGTTGTTCATCACGAGCCCACCACTTCTGCTTCTCTCCTTCCTTTTTTTCTCTTTATTCGCTGGCTTTCCCATGCCCAGCCGATGTACCGCGTCTGTTCGTTTGTGCTCCTCTTTCTGGGCGCACTTGGCTTGCACTCACCTCCCTGCCGCTTGTTGCCCCCCCCCCCCCACCCACACACACTCCACCCTCCGCCCCTCGCTTTCCTCCCTTCGTACGCACGCGTGCGCTCTCAGCGCCTTTGGATGTACTACAAAAGTGTTTTGCCTGGAACTACACGATGCACGCATCAGTGATGCGTCGGTGACTCTTTCACGTTTCTCACAAGTATACTGCCCCGTCCGCACTCTAGTCTCCACTCGCTGTTCACACCCCCTTCCTACACCCACATGCAGCAAAATGCTAACGTATGCAACTGTTCGCATCAGCAAAGGTGTGAAAAAGACCATCGAGGACCGTAGCGTCTACAAGATGAAAAGAGATGCCTGGGGCCACGATCCATCGTGCCACGGGAAAGCCAATACTGGACACACGCGGTAGGGGCGCGCTTAACATGATAGGACGCGATGACGCGCATGGCAACGACCGCACCCGACTCGCTCTGTCGCTGCGACGTGATGCCCATCACCTCTCTTCGTGTTTCCACGCCCCCTTCCTCCTCGCCGTCTGAGCCATCGGCACCGACGGCCTTCCGCCACCACCAGTCCGTCACGTGATCTCTCGTTGCGTGCTTCTCTTTCTGCTCTCTCTCACTCGCTCGTTCTTCCGATACTTTTCCACGCATGTCGTCGGTGGGTTTCGCCCCGTATTTTTTTTCTTGCTGTTACCTCATCTCTGATCCCCACCTAGCGTGGATGATTGGGCACACATACACACACACACACACACACAAACACAGCGGCGGCGACAGCAGCAGCAACAGAAAACACGATCAAGGCAGATATCGACTACGGGCTCACTCTCTGATAGAGAAACATATTCTTTTTTGTTGTCCTGCTAAGGGCGTCGTTTGCGCTTTTCCGTGTGCCGCTAATAAGTTTCCCTACCATCACCGCCAGACACAGAGACGCCGTAGAACGATAGGACGCAGACGAATAGAATGGTGAAAAAGAGTAGTGATGCGGAGGAAGAGCTGGCACAGTTGCAGGTGCCGGCGCACCCTTTGCCTGGCGCGCGACCTGTGGCCGCGTCGTACACACCCTCCAACACAGTGATGGCGCCAGGCAGTAGTGGCGGTGCTGCACAGGCTGCAAAGATCGGTAAACTACGAGAGCGCATCAAACCCTATCCCGTCGCCGGCAGCAAACCTGGTTACTACAGCGTACTGGAGGACATTGAGCGACGACGCGCGCGTGAGGTGCGTCGCACCTTGCGCGTTGCTGAGGCTGCAAAGCGAAGGCAGCAGAGCCGCATCATCGTAATGGCGCTTGTGCTCGTCGCAGCGCTTGGCCTGGGCTTCTTGATCTTTTTTCGGTTCGTGTGAAGTGAATCGCTTCAGCTCGTTTTGTGCCTCCCCTCCGCCTCTCCGATTCTTCCGATGCACGGCACCCGCGTAGTTCAGAGTGCTCTTCGCGGTGCGTCCGTATGGTTTTCACCACCAGCTTGCGAACTGCAAGCTATCGCACGGCCTACGTTTTTTTTTGAAATACGTGCGTACAGAGGCGCATTGCACGACTTTGACTATTCACAGAATCAGCGAGCACACCCACATCCCATTACACGTAGGTTGGGGGAGGAGGGGGTTATGAAGGAAGACAATATTAGATGACGTGTGCGCCATCCCCTCCCCCTCTCTCGCCTTGAGCCCCCTTCGCATCCTCTTTCTCCTCGGCTATCTGCGTCGTTTACGGCCTTTCTCTTACGCCCCTCCTCCTATACATTGACTGATGCGCCGCTTCTCCTTCTCGCTCGCTCATGCACGACTTCTCTGTGGTGACGGGTTAGCTGCGCATCCAGCGATGCGGCGCGATGATGGTTACAAACCAAGCAGAGAATGGAGAGCACGGCGGAGCTTCGTTTTGCTGCCTATCAGATGCGCGCGTCTGCCCTCGCGCCTGTCTGCTTCGCCGCATTCCCTCATTCTACTTCCTCTCGCCCCGTTTCACTTCCTACGAAGTCGGCGCAAAGAAACTAGACGGGGTCACCAGGGGTCACTGTGATGTGACGCTGAAGATACAAAAAGCAATACTTGTCTCATGTCCTTCCCCACCAAGTGTGGTTGGGGCTCGCAGGCCCACGGCAGCGAGGGTTCCCTGGCTGTTGCCTACTGCCCCTCCCCCTCTCCCTCTTTCGTCCAATTTCGTGATTCAGCACTGCTTTGCTGTGGACCTCCCCTCACGCTGCAAGGAGGAAGGGGGAGGACATGTCTGGAGTGCTTGATCGGTGTGAACGCAAAGGGCGCCCTTTTCGCCTCTACCTCCTCTCTTCCTTTTCTGCTTCCACGCCTGTTTTCCACCCACGCGCACCGCCCCATTCTCCCTCCTCCCTCCTCCTACACCTCGGCGCGCATACACATACCCGCTCTGTTGTAAGGGCCGACAGTCCGGGCCAACAACAACAACAGAAAGGAAACGCGTAAGAAACGGAAAAAAAAGTAATACGAACAGGAGACCACACGGCACATCACAGGGCAGGATAGACGTTCTCGATTTCATAAGCGTTGCCTAGAGTCACCGGCGAGCCGAGGCGTTTGGGCTGATCCCAAGCTCTGTGTGGCGCTTATCCTGGTGCCGTGCTTGATCAAGACCTCGCGCCCTTCTGAGTGTGCGCGTGCAGAACGAGTTGAAGAGGAGCTGCACCCCTTTTTACAAATCAGAGCGTGCTGCATTCCCTTGAACAGCAGCTCGACACTTCGACTGCAGTGGCTGCAGCGGCCGCTCGTCCTGCAGCTGTTCCCTGGATTCGCGTAACCCATTTCACGGACGCGGTGGCAAACCGACCGCTGCCCTTCTCCCCGCTCGCGCGCCTCTCTCTTCTCTTTCTCCGTCGCTTCGTTCTATTTCATAGACGTAATTCAATCATTCTGGTAGGTGCTGTTTTTTTTTGTCTTCCCGTGCGTGAGTGCTCCCATTTGCGTGGCCTCGAGTCATCAGGCAGTGCCCAGGGGGATACGTAAGCACGTCCCAAGTCACGTTTCAAGTTGGTGCATAATGGCGACGACATCGTCCGCCGCGGCGAGCGAGACTGCCGTGCGCACGGCCTGGTTCGACGCAATCGAGGCGACAGCCGCCATGACGAGTACGGAGCCGCTCCAATCCGCGGCGGAGTACACGGCTGACTCCTACCTGCCCCCTCTCTCTCTGGCCGGAGGCCAGGCGGACTTCTTTACGCAGCTCCGCGAGCTCGACAGAGGATTTGCCGAGGCCGCCCCGTCGCTTTTCCTTCCACAAATGACGTTAGAGGAGGCGTGCCACGCAAAACCGAGCTTCTACCAAACCTTCCGCGGTGAGCGGGAGGTCACGGAGACGACGTTTCAGCCACTGCCACTGAAGCGGCGCGATGAGGCCGGACTAGAGGCCGATGGATCGGCGATGAATGGTCGCCACAGTTCTCGCAGACGGCGGCAGGAGGCGCCGGCGCAGCCCCGCGGCGCAGCCCCGCTTTATGGCGGCTTTCTAGGTCAAGAGGCGATGTCACCCAGAACGGCGGTGCAGCGAAAGCCAGACTTCATGCCGATCATCCTGGTTCCCTCCGCTGCCACGGCTCCTCTGCAGCTCATGAATATCAAGCAGTTCTTGGAGCACGGTGCCTACGTCGATCCCGCTACCTTGTACGTTGATCGCGAGACCGGCGTCGTTAACATTCGCGACTCCAAGCCGCGTTCGGTGATAGTGAAGCCTGGCAGCTTTCACGACCCACACAAGTACCACGTCGCTTTTCGCCAGTTTCGCGTCGTCGACGACCAGGACGAGGTGGACGATTGGTCGCATGTGTGTGGTTGCATCGTAGAGGGCAAGCTGTGGCAGCTGAAAGGCTGGTACCCACACGAGCAGCCGCAGTCACGTGACCCGAGCCGCCTCTTTTCGCGCATTCGAGCCTTCTTAGCGTACTTCGAGGAGGACAAGGTGCCCCCGCAGTGCCGTGAGTGGAATGTGCAGAGTCTTGCCTTGACGCGTAACCTGCTGAAGGACCAGGTGCACATCGCACTTGCCTCGCAGTTCTGGGAGCAGCTCTACACCTTTCTAGATGAGCACCCGATGTTCTCCCGGTACACGATTCCACTAACAGACGAGCGCCTGTAGTGTCAAACCAAGTGCTGGTGAGGCGTTGTGCATGCGTGTGTGTGTGTGTGACGTGGGCGACGACGTCGGCGTTTATTTATTTGTATCCGTTGTCGCGCGGAGACACAACAGGGAGGGAATGACAGGACAATGTTGTGTGGGTGCACCTGCCTGCACTGCTTGTGCTGGTCCACGGACGTGCTTGCTGCACGTTTCTCTCGTCGTTTTTGGTTGGTTTGGCCGGCTTCTCTCCGCTGTCTCCATTCCCCTTCTCTCATGCCTCTCGTATAGCGCCGGCTAGAGGAAAGGGGGACGGCTCGAAGGCGGCGACGGTAGGTCGCTGCCAGGACAGAGAGAGGGAGCGTGACTTTTCCTGCTGTGTGCCTGCGTATGTAGAGGGGGAGGAGGAGGAGAAGGGAGGGGCGGCGGTGGATGCGCTCGTATAATACGGCACCTCGTTTTTTACCTGTCTCAGTTGTCTTGGCCATTGCCACGAGGGGTCGACCAGAGAGAGACGGGCCAACAATATTCAGCCAAAAACGTCCACAGGAAACGGGAAGACACTACCACCAAGCACAGCAGAACGCATACACACAGAGAGAGAAAGTAAACGAGCAGAAAAAAAATAACTGAACATCACCAACGATCGAGAGCCTTAAACGTGGCTGCCTTCTTCCTCTGCGCTCCTCCACCCGCCCATTCAGCACCACCCCTCTCCCCCTTGTGAGCACCTTACACCTCTCTTCGGCGCACCTTGCTCGCAATATATTTTTCATGTTTTTTTTTCCTTGTCGTTTTGAGCAGAGTAAGCAAGAAGGTAAGCGATAGGCAGAGGTGAGGGTGGGAGAGAGAGGGGGAGGGAGGGGACGACAGCCAGGTATGAACGCGGATGGGAAACGAAGGCAGCCAAAAAGAAAAACAAAAGATTAGGCAGCAGACGCGACCGACACACTCCCTCTTTGTCTCTCTTGTATCTCTGTGCTCCCCATGCCGCTTTCCCTTTCGCCTCGTTCGCCGCCTCTTCTCTTTTTCTATCCCCATTACCACGGTTTTCACGCTGTGCGTTTGTGTGTGTGTGTGTGCGTGTATGCATCTGCTCGCGCTCTCTCTCTTTGCGAGTCTCCACGAATCGCTCTTCGGTGTAGCAGCGACCCAGCCGAACTTTTTCTTGGAATTTCACCGCAGTCGTTTCATTGCCAACGCAGGCAAATCGTCAGGATCGAAAGGAAACGCGCACCGAAAGCGTGAGGAAGGCGGTTGATGGAACTCATGGTGATGAAGTAGTAACATTCTGTGTCTGTTTTTTTTGTTGTTTGTGTGTGCGTGCGTGCGATGCCGGTGAGGAGGTGCGGTGTTGCCTCCGTTGGAGCTTGCATGATTTGTCTTGCTTCATAAGTTTGGGTGTGTCGGGTGGGCAGATTCTGCGCCAGGTCTTCTTCTCTCCCCCTTGAACCTCCGTCCTCCCTACTATCACAGCGATCTTGTTCATAGTGTTCTTGGTGTAGTAAGTGCGCGCTGCGTGATCCATTGTGAAGCGCATGTCGATGCGCGTGTGAGTCTGCGGCTGTCTGCTCCACTCTGAACGAGCGACCATCTCAGAAAATATGCATGCCGTTTTTTCCCCCAAAAAACAGGAAGGTTTTTGGGCGAAGAAATGCAGGAAAAGATGATGTGCCCTCCCAATCGAGGACGAATGGTTCAGCACGGGCGGATTGCAAGTGTTTGCTGCTGCTTGTGCCCGCCGCTGTTCAAATTTGAAGGCGCCCTGGTGCCGTCGATGGTGCATCGAGCCTGTAGCCTGTTGCGCGTGCTTGTGAGCGCCAACGGCGGGAACGAGACAGACGATCTCGAAGTCTGTTGAGCTCGTTGCGCTTGAGCGGCTGTGTATGAGCACTGGTGAGGTCCCGCCTGATTGGCGTCGTTAAGCGAAAGGAAAAGGATCCCAGGCAGGAGCGTACACAGCAAGTGTGGCTTGCGCAGCACTTGACCGCGTCACTTAAGCACGCAGGGGGCTGCTCTCTAATGCCTTCTTCAGGTCAAACTGCATCTCTCTCCCCCGCCTCTCTGTGCATCTGTGTCTGGCCTTTTCACTCTTGGACCCATTGTGCACATGCATGCCTTCCGCCTCTCTCGCGTAAACACACACACGCACATACATGCAAGCTTCAAGCAGTGATCACAGCTTGAGAGAGTTGCGCGCGCACAGAGACCCGGTCACGAAGCAGCGCCCACAGACAGCAATCAAATTGACTCCACGCTATTCCCCCTCCACACACACACACACATACTTTAGCCGAGAATGTTCCGTCGTCTTGCCACCCGCTCCACGTCCTTCGTGACGGGGGCCGCTGTGCAGGCGCGTCACACCACCATTCTTTCCGTCCGAAAGGGCAACAAAGTAATCCTTATTGGGGACCGTCAGGTGACCTTGGGCGAGCGTATTGTGGCGAAGAGTAGCGCCTGCAAGCTGCGCAAGCTCAACGACAACGTTGTGATTGGCTTCGCCGGCAGCACGGCGGATGCTTTTGCGTTGATGGAAAAACTGGAAAACAAGCTGAACGACTTTCCGGAACAGCTGTCTCGCGCCGCGGTGGAGCTGGCAAAGGACTGGCGGACGGACCGTGCCCTCCGCCGCCTCGAGGCGTCCCTCATTGTGTGCAGCAAAGAGGAGACGTTGGAGATTGACGGGCAGGGCAACGTAATCACCCCTGAGGCCGACGGCATCATCGCCATTGGCTCGGGTGGCACGTACGCCAAGGCGGCGGCTCGTGCGCTTATTGACGTTGACGGCTATGATGCAGAGCGCATCGCGCGCAAGGCGATGAGAATTGCGACCGACATCGATGTCTTCAGCAACAGCAACTGGGATGTGGAGATCTTGACGCGTGAGGAAGGAGCGGTAAAGAAGGAGGAGGCGGAGAAGGCGGAGAAGGCGGAAAAGGCAGAGAAGGCAGAGAATGAGGCGCAGGCCAAGGAATAGGGGAAGGTGTAAGCATGTGCTGATCTCCGCGGTTGGCATGCAGCGTCGTCCCTTCTTTGCAGCACCATCAGCTTTTCAGTATTGTAGCGCGAGCCAGTGCACGACCTCCGCTTCCTCGTGTATCTCGCTTTCGTGAAAATCGCATTTTTATGCGCACCATCTTTTTCTTGTTCTTTGTGTTTTTCTTCTGTTTGGGCGCTGCCGGTGATTCTGTCGTTGTTGTAAGGAATAACATAACCCCACCCCCTCCGCCGGCTTTGAGTACTGCTTACGCCAGCACCGTTTCGCACCCCCGTCTGCTCGGATCGGCGGTGAGGGTGGAGGACGCAAAGCAACTTCCGGGGGACAGAAGGCGATGCCTGCAACGGCGCCGTCTAATCAAGAAGAAGTGGCGGTGACCACACAGGATTCTGTCGCGTGCACAAAATGTGCGGCTGTCGCACGATCTTCCCGGCAACCGCCGTTGCTGCTATTGGCTCCACGTTGACGGGCTGCTTAGCTTGTTGCACAGCCGCCCTTATGCCCCCCCCCTACCCACACGCACGCACGCACAAGTGCATTGGACGTTTGCTCTCTCTTGTGCTCTTATCATTTTCCTCGTCGCCTAGCGCGCGAACGAGCGCATCATTGCCGCTGTTCACACTTCGGATTGCACCTCTCATTTCTCTCTCGCTGCTCCGCTTTCCTCCTCCCCCCTCCGCTTCCGCGATCCCGCCGGCACGTAAATGGCTTAGGTGGCAAATCACAAACGCGCATACACGAACCGCCTTTCCGGTGTTCCTCCCTGTCGCGCACTTCTTCGCACGGGCTTCCAGGGCGAGGAGCTCACAAATACACACTGACGTTAACAACAACGGAAACGAAGAGTAAACTACATCGTCGAGAAGTGAGCACACGGAAGTGGAGAAGGGAAGGGGTGGGAGTACCTATCAGCGTCAGCAGCACGCGCGCGCAGACAGACAGACACACAGACACACACACACACACACACACACACACACACACACACACACACGCACATGCAAAGAGGAGGAAAGCGAGGCACCTGCGGCAACTGGCAACGGAAAACACACCACCAACAGCAGGCGGTGTCTCGATAAGGAGGCGGGAGGGGGACAAGGAAGACGACACGTCTCGCATTTTTCGCTGTTGCAGCAGGCGTTGTGTACGTGGGTGCGTCGATCTTGACGCCTCTGTGTTGTTGTTGTTTTGTGTTTTGTTTTGCTTTGCCAGCTTGGCACTTTCTTCCTCGACGCTAAACACAACTTCCTTTCACATGTTCTTAACACCTACGTAACAGTAACCAACTCAACGAATAAAAATACACAGACAGACACACTTACACGACTGCTCCTCATCTGTCGCCTCCACCCCCGCCCACCCACCCCTGTTACGTTCTGCTCGCTTCCCATCGCTGATTCGGCGTACGTTTCAGACGTTGGTGCCGTTCCCTCCCCTCTCTTCTCTCCCCTTTTGTGTCTGCATCTTAGGCGGTGGCAGTGCTTGTGTGAGGAAGAAGGGTAGGTAGGTACACCAAGTTTACTGGCGTCTGTATGTGTGGCACCGAGAGATTTACTCTCACATACACCATACGAGGCAGCGCATCTCTCGACGGACACTACTTAAGGATACGCTGCTGATTTTCTCTCGCTCGCCATCACCCCCTTTGCACTCACCTGCTGCACCATCGGCGATGGGGCGAATCGACTCCTCTTGTGTCGCTGCCACGGTGACGTCTAGCAAGGTCGGCGCATCACCGTCTTGTCCGGTCACGGCGACAAGCACTGACACGAGCGACGAGGCTGCTTCTCGCACCGCTGCCCCGCATGTCCGGGCGCAGCGAGGTGGTCGAGGGCGACCCCCCCAGATGCACAACGGCCTCACCGCGGGCATGTGCGATAACCAACAGCAGCACGCCGCAGGCGTTTGGAAGTTGATGACAAGGTCGCAGAGCGCCTCCACGACTCCGCCGCCTCTCGTAATAGGTGACGGCACAGGCAACGAGGATCGTGCGCAACCTCCCCACGCCGGCGTTCGGTGGACTAAGCACTCGTGGGGAAAGGGCAACAACTGCCCTGCGGGTAGCGCGTATGAGTCTTTTGTGGGTGCGTTGCTGCACAGACCGCCGCCAACGCCTCCGTTTCCTGGTGTGCGTCTTCCGGTCTGGTGTCGGTCCGTGTCAGCGACAGGGTATCCGCTCTCCGAAGACGGCCTCACAAACGAGCTCCTGGACTTCTTTCATTATTTGCAGTTGACTTCCCAAGAGGAAGCGGCACGGGAGCGGCTGCTCGGCTACGTGCAGGCGTGCGTGGCAGAGTTGTGGGGACCCTGTAAAACCGGGAGTGAAGCCGAGAGAACAGCACAGGTGATGCTCTACGGCAGCTACGCTCTAGGACTTTCTCTTCCAAGCAGCGACATTGATCTTGCCCTCACCTTCCCGGCCGAGGAGGAGGTGGATGTCGCGACCATAGAGGTGGAGGTAAGGAGTGGGGATCGCGCTCTCGCGGCGTCGGCGACCTCGACGAAACGTCACGCCCTGCACCTCGAGCGTCTCCACCACCTTGCCCAGCAGCTGCGGAACTCTGCGACGTTTCCCGAGCTGGAGGTGGAGGTGTATGATCAGTGCCGTGTGCCGCGCATTCATCTGCGAGACACGACTCGAGGTTGCGTGTCGTGTGACATCAGCAGCTCCTTCGTCTCAGCACGCGTCGCCCGCATCGTGGCGCGGCAGCGGCTATGGCTACAGGACTCCCCGCTCGCGGCGTTCCTTGTCCGCGTCACCAAGGCAGCCGTGAAACAGTGGGGCCTCCACGAAGTGTTCTGGGGCGGCGTCGCCTCCACGGCGCTCTACTGCCTGGTGCTCCGCTTCCTTGCCCAGATGGAACAGCTTTGCCAACACGCGCAGGTGGAGGAGAACTTGTCTCCACCGTGCTACGAGGAGGCCGCCATTGCGCATACTGCAACACAGCTCTCTTCGTTGCCTTGTGCGTCGCCGTTGTCTTCCCCACAGCTCTCCATGCCACACCCAACCAGCGAGTCTTTCGCAGCGCCTACCCCAGTCCCAGCCGGCACGGCCTCCACCGCTTGTGGCGTCAACAGGCTAAGCGCAGCGACAGCCATTCCTTCATATGTACCCAGCTGGGCCGTGAATAGCAGGAAGTACGACGTGAGCAAGTCGTGGTTCTTGTGCGACATGGACAAGGACAACGCGCTGTGCCCTATCGGCGTGACCGCGTTCTCCTTTTCCCACAGGGACACGATGGCCAACGCGTGCGACGAGGACAGGGAGGCGGACGACGAGGTGGATGGCTACACGCAGGCGGGCCTCACGCGTAGCTCCGGCGCCGCCACCACTGCCACTACTCCAACCTCTCGCACCGCGGCGAGCACACCGATGGCGGCTGCAAGCGAAGCGCATGAGGGTGGCATAGCGACCGCCTCTGCTGCCTTGGCGCCACCGGTGAACGCCGATTCTGCTGCGCTTCGCGAGGGCGGGTTTCCCAGTGCGGAGGGGCTTACTCGTATCGCGCGATCACGGTATGGTGCGTCGCCAGCGCGTCTGCTGCTAAAGCTGTGGAGGTTTCTCTCTGCCGACGCCTTTGTGAGCGGGTATCAGGTGGCAGATGTCTTTGGAGACGACGCAGTGTGGTGCGACTCCGGCGAGGAGAACGACTCGGCCGCGCTACCAAAGCAGCTTCCGCTCATGACGTCGCTTGAACTGGCCACGTTTGCGGGCATGGCCAGCACCGACCTCTCTGCTGCATCTTTTCGGATCCCTGAGCTACAGGCACTCTTTCGCTACTCGAGCACGTCACTCGAAAACATGCTCCGGTATCAACGCTACCCGCAGCGCACCGTGCCAACGATGCTCTCTACCATCTTTGTCGACCCTCGGCTGCTGACTAGCTCTTGAAGGAACGTGGTGGCGCTGTTCATCTGTTCTCTTCTGTCCCTGAGCTCGCCATGATCATGGGGCTACACCTCAGTGTGGCATCTCGACGCTCAAGAGTCCCCCACACGGTGTGAGGAGGAAGCCAGGCAGCCCCTACTCCCTTCCCTATCCCTGCCATATATCCCTGCCAATGCCAAACCGTCTCTTGTGGTGGCCGGGTCAAGCACCTAACGGCGTCGGAGCAGCCCGCGACAGTGGGCAGGACTGTGCCGTCCATATGCTAAGGCAGAGTGTGAGCGTGACTCGAGCGTATCCCACCCGGCGGCGACTGGCGAAACGTACGTGTGTGTGTGTGCATGTGGAGTTGGAGGCAGGGGCCGCGCTCAGATGGCTGAGTCGGCACATTGCTGCAACGCGCGTGTCTACGGCTGCATCGCACCACGCAGTGGGGTCTGCGACAGGCCGGGGTGCATGAGTGGAGTTGACGTCTTGCTCTCTGGCAGAGAATGGGCACGCTGAAAGTGTTACTGTGACCTCGTTGTTTGCGTGGCGTTTCGTTGCGTGTATAGCGATCTCACGATCAGCTTCGTTTGAGGAGCGAGTGCGGGTGTGCGATTTACGATCTCGTTGTCGACGGTAGTTGGACAACGGGATGAAACGCAAGAAAGTACAGCAGAAGCCCCAACAAAAACGTTTTGTGTGTGTATGATGGCTTCTCACGATGTGATCAGGTGAGCACTTGCACGTGTGCTGTTAAAAGAGAATGGGTTGCCGTGCACCAACTATGGTGAGTGTGTGTGTTTCTGTCGCGGGCTCCTTCTCCCCTCTCTCGCTCACGTCCACACGTACACATGTGCTCTCTCTCCTCTGTGGTGCTGCCTTTCCGATTGTCCCATCTTCCCCTCACCCCCAACCCGTACGTCTATTGCCGCTGCCCACCCTCCACTTCACTGGAATGCGCGTTGCAGGATTTTTTGAGCCTTTCCCCCGCCCTCCCGTTGTATCTTTCCCTCAAGTGTGGCACCGCTCATGACTGGTGAACAGAGATCCAATCGCGCAAAAGCACGCACACTGACCCGCACGTGAACATATAAGCATGCACATATAGGGGCATAGCGCGTGTGCTTTTTATTCCTCTATTCCTGCTGAACTCTCGCATCTTCTCCCTGTCCCAGATGCCTATACACCAATATGAAGGCTGGTCGTATGAGCGGTTGCGGCGGCAACGCAACCGAGCCCACTTCTTGCTCGAGGACCCATACCGCTACGTGACGGTGCTGCTGATATCGAAGCCGGGCAGTCCAGGCGAGCTCAAGTGCATCGATAGTCCCTGTTACCACGCCGCCGGCCCATTAGGTGAGGGCGACATCGTTGAGATCGAGGATCTGCTCTGTCTGCGCTGCCCGTGGCACCGGTATCTAGTGAACATCGAAAACGGGGAAGAGATTCTGCTGAAGGTGGACCCAACCTCCGAGCAAGGCGCAGGAATGGTCGGCCGCCACGCTGCCTTGCCCACATACCCGATGCACTTAGCCGATCCGTCCGCCGAGGGCGTCACGGTGGTACGCGGAGAGAAGGTTCAGCGAGTGCACCGGGTGTGGCTTGAGGAAGCCACGGGCATCTTGTCCATCGAGGTGGCGGAGGAGGCGGTCATACGCCAGCATCCCGTCAAATCTGACAAGCCAGCGAGCAACGTAAAGAATGGCGGCATCTGCATGCAGATCTTCGACATTAAGTCACGGGGCCTCGACAAGTTGTGAGCATGTCTGTGTATGCGTACGTGTGTATTGGCGGGTGTGACACCACGGCCTCCTACCCCCCCCCTTCCGCCTCCCCGCTCCCCGCACTTCTCGGTGCAGATCGAAGGAGGGCATGCAGGTGGGGAGGGGAGGGGAAGTATGAGCAAAGAGACGCAGTTCAGAGCCTGAGGGTTCGAAGCATCTTGGGAACACCACCGCTTCGGATCCTCTTCCTCCTCTGGGACTGTCCGTCTCCTCTCAGCAGGCGTGCATTTGTATTCGGCGCTGCTCGTCTTCTCTCATCGACTCACCCCCTTCTTTACTTCCCTCCCAGCTCCTACCCTCCCCAACCTCTCCCCTTCCGCGATGTTGAAGAGGGGAGGGGGAGGGCGGGGGGCGTTGTGCACCATAGGCAAAATGAACCTCTTCTCTCTCTTGCGCTGCCTAGATGCGCCTCTTCGCTTGTCATTTAGATGATACGCTGGGTGCGGGATTGAGCAGAGGTACTGCTCGACTGCTCTCACTAGCACGTTTGCACTTTTTCTGCGGGAATCAAATAAAAAGCCTCTCGGGGTCACACAATCACCTCCCTTTTCCCTCCCCTCCACACATGGACACTGGTGCTGCAGTGCGGAAGTCTTTCCTGTCGGTGTGCGGAGCGCTTGAGATAGTCAGCATCATCAGCGAGAAGTTCTCGCCGGTGCTACTCCTATGCATCACTGAAAACTGACTGGCTTCTTCTCTGCATTCCCGTGAAGGGTAGCGCCCATCTGGACTGGAAGGACTACCTCGTCGTTGCGATCCCCCTCTCATCTTTCCACCTTTCAACCCTCAACAGCGCGTCGGCGCCAATCCAGCAGCAAAAAAAAACGGCCGTATCGGAGATTGTTCAGCTGGTCTCTCTTTATCAGTCACGTGGTACGGCCCACACACGCATTCGTATCCCCACTTATTCTCTCTCTCTGCTCGACTTCGCTTGTGCTTTCTGCTCTTTCTCTCTCCTGCTTAAGCACGGCGACGCCTGCATACACCCGGCAGAGGACTCGGTCCCTTCACTCGCACACATTAAAGGCGTCTCTCTGCGTGTCTTCTGCAAGGGTTGCCGCACGCTCCAGAAATACATCCTGGCCGTGCGGGATCCCTTGCTAGTAATCCGTTGGCGGGCCCCTCTCTCTTCTACCACCTCCGCCTCTCACTTCAATTAGCAGCGCCGCCCAGGCACCACCTCCTCTCTCGCGGCCTCAGGAAGCAACTCCCTTCCCCTCGGCCTGCACTCGTCTTCACGGGGGACAACGGTGTTCGGAAGAGGTATCAAGAGAGGCGAACGATCAACAACGAAGCATACAGACGAAAGTGCCGGTAACGTCTGGCACACACAGAAATCGACTTTGAGCCGAAATACACACACATACACACGCTAGACCAACAAGGCAGCAACAACAAGGAAAGGGCAGGCAGATGGACAACCTTTCGAACCAGCTGATGAGCCGTATCGCTGAAATCTCGCTCTCGGATGCGCAGATCCGGTCCTACGGCCGGTGGCTCACTGCCGCCATGGGAGCCTACTACGTGGTCAACGCCTGGCAGAAGGATATTCCGACAGACGTGCAGGCTGCGATCACGGGGCACATGGTGCAAGGTTACGACCGCAGCACCATCACCACGCGCCTTGAGCAGCGCCACACCCGTCAGCTTCTCCAGAAAATCACTGGGCTGAACGAGCTGCGCCAGCAACTGCGCTCAGAGACGGACAAGGAGGCGAAGCTGCGGGGCTGGCAACGAGTGTTTCGGCTAACTCTCATCAGCATTGCCGCCACCACCTACACGCACAGCCTCACTATTTCGCTACTCTCGATTAAGAACATGGTTCGAGTGCTTGTCTTCCTGCTGAGTCGCCGCGAGAGCGCGGCGCTCTCCAAGAGTCGCAGCGGCCCCATCTCGACTCTTAGGGCGTGGTGGACGGGAGGGCGGCGCGCCGGCCTCACGGGCATCATGATGGAGTCGATGATGGTGAAGATGGCTGAGCAGGTGAGTCAGCAGGCGTCACCGTTTGTGAACGCGGAACTGGAGGAGGAGGCGGTGACTGAGGAGATTCGGCAGCTGCCCGTGCCGCCGCCGCTTGACGGCCGCACCGCGTTTGCGCAGGCGCAGCAGCAGCAGGAGATGCTGGAGGCGGCGCACGGGGAGAGTCTGAGTCAGGTGGAGCAGGCGTTCTCGGTGCGCGCGGTGCTCGAGGTGGCGGTGCCACGTATTGTAGCGTGTGCTGCAGCTGCGGTGGATAGCGCCATTGCGGCGCGGCCGGCGCACCTCTTCAACGTCAGTGGCATTGTACGCGCAGTCGACCTGTGCAGCCTGCTGCGTGACATTGCTCTTGGGATGGAGGGGCGCGCATGCGTCTCCGAGTGGGTGCGGCGGCCACATCCCTCTCTGATGCCTATGTCCCGCGCGTGCAGTAGGGCGAGCACCTCCCCATGGACTTCACTGCCAAAGCACCTGGAGACAATCAAGGGCCGCGCGCAGCTGGACGAGGACGAGGAGCTGCTCGACGAGCCAGATCAGTCTGCGACGTCCTCGGAGGACATCATTGAGTTTCCTCACGGGTCTAACACACTGCTACGCCCCGACGGTCGCCCAGTGCGCCGCCGCGGTGGCGACCGCAGCGAGGACAAAATTATCGATGGGTTGCTTGGCCGTCGCCTCACCGCTGAGGAGGAGGCACTGCAAGAGGAGGCGATACGCCGTGATCATCTGCTGAAGAGACAGATGGCAGGCTTCTTCACAGAACTGTCCCACAGCGCGAGCTTCGGTGAGCTGTGTATCACGTATGCCGCAGAGCTGCTGGCGGCGCAGTTCAAGGAGGCGTGCGACATCAAACGTGTCAAGACCTATGACGCGGCGACGGACACGGCGAAGATGGCGATGGTGATCGCCGCCCTCGACAGCTGCCGGCTGGCGGCACTGGAGGAGGAATGCGAGGTAAAATCGTACATGCGACTCTTCTGCGAGGAAACCATCCGCTCCACATGCGCGCGGTAATGCAAGCTGCTGCCCTGCCTCGGTTTTCTCTATTCTGTACGTGAACCTCCGGGTATGTGCATGTATATGCGCGTGTATGGCTTGTGCGTAGACTGCCCATAAATGCAGTGAAGAGGCGGTGCCGTGCACCTCTCTGTAGCACTCGCTACGGCATCCCACCATAAATGCTTGTCTAATGTTGCATGGACACGTGGCAGAGGGCGGAAGGAGCAAAACAAAGTTGAAGAGACCCAGCGACACTTTGAGGCAGCAACGAGTGACTACACCCTCTCGCCACAGCCCCTTCAACAACACAAACGCACGCTATCCTGTGCCGCTCTGCGCCCCTCCCCCGCCTCATGAAGCTCCCTGCTTCAAGACGAGGGAGAAATAGGGTGACGGTTGCTCTTGCCTTCTCGTGCCTCACACGTACATACCTATATGTGTATATGATGTCTTCTCTTCGTACGCGCCGTGTTAGGCGTATCGAACACCGTACCTGTTGGTGGTGGCATGAGGGGGCGTGACGAGTGTGGCCGCCCCTCGGTGTTGTCTATGGTTGTTCTTTCCTCCTTTTGCCTCCTTGGGCCTCTCCCTCACGCGCATCTCCTCCTATTCTCTACTCGCCCGCGTGCAATGCACCTGCACCCTTGTGTCAGTTTTCGCGATTCCCCCCCAGATTGCGCGACGGAGGGGACGTAGTACCTTGAGAGGAAAGTGACTGGCACACACACACACACACACACACAGTGTGTGTGAGCGGGCGAAGCGGGCTGTTGGCACAGTCCTTTGAACACGCTCGCCAGAAGCAATCACCTATGTAAGCACAGGCGCCCAGCGCGCACTCTTCCTTTATACCGCTGCATACAAGTACATCTGCTTTCTTTACGTGCTCTCAAGAGGAGTAGCACAGAAAGATGAACCCAGAGGTGAGACAGGTGGCCATGTGGGAGCGGCTGCGCAACGAGGCACGGCAGACAGACCAGCTCATTGATCAGCAGCTTCGAAAGCTGGAGGTGTTGGCACTTTTTGATGAAGAAAAGATTATTGAAAGCGCAGCCGCCTCGTCCTCTATGAAGGGCGTCGCCACTTCGAGCTCGGTAGCCCCAGCAGTGCCTGGCTCGAGCTCCAGTCTTCTGCACTGTAGTGGCACTAGTCCGCCCCCAGCGTCCACGATGTCGTTCGAAGATTTGGAGTCTCAGTACCGCGGGGCTGACCGCGACATCGACGAGTTTCTCCGTCGGCTAGAGCAAATTGTGCTGAGCATGGAGGAGGCGTGCAGAGAACTCGGCCCCACCTCGGCGGCAGCGCGACACACCGAGCGCTTCCGAGGAATATTGACTGAGAAGCAGCAGGCGCGTCGTCGTCTTGCGACGGAGTTCCGACAGCGAAAGGGTCGCTATGAACTGGCTGCGTCGCGGCTACCGGGGGATGCGCGACGGCGAGGTGGCCCTGTCGACGATGACGGTAGAGGCGGTGTGCGCATCCTCATGGACGAGCAGGTGGCCATTCAGCACACGCTAAACCGCGTGAATGGTCTGCTGGAGCAGGCGGAGGGCACGCGAGATCGACTGCGCATGCAGCGCGACCGCTTCAACCAAATAGGTGACAAGGTGCTGCACATTGCCGAGCACATTCCATTTGTGCAGAACCTTGTCCGCCGCATCGACGTGCGACGGCGACGCGAGGTGGTGGTGCTGGGTACCGTGATCTCGTCTCTCATGTTCATGTTCTTCTTTTTCCTATAGTGGCGTTATGTGCGCGTATTCGCGTGCCTGTGTCTATCGGCGTTTTTTTGTTGGCATGACCGGCTTCCATGCACATTTTGGGATGTGTCGCTCTCGATTCCTGTTGCGTTTTTTTTTCTTCTTGGTTTGCTATGATCTGGAAGGCGACGCTCTTTTTGACGTCGGACGCCCCCGTTCGATCTCCCCTCCTCTCCCCCTCCTCTTTCCTTGCTTCTGCATCTCGACACAGGTACAAAGAAGATATAGAGGCACTTCCACGTGCCGGCCCATCGACCGGAACAAGTGAAAAGGGAGTAGATGCCCACGATATCAGCAGGGGTGGGGGTGATGCACGCCTTCTGTGAGCGTGAGAGGGTCGACCTCCTTGCCTTCTCTCTCTCCTTTCTTTACGTCTGGTGTCAGCGGCGACACTCTGCCGCGCGTGTTTCTCTGCTCTGGTGTGTCTGTATGTGTGTGTGTGTGTGTGTGTGTGTGTGTGTGGCTTTCTTCATCGTCAGTGGCCGCATCACGTGTGCGTATCCGTAGCAGCCATGTGCTCGTGTTTCTCCATGCCAACCTCCTGCCTCCACCCCTCCTTTCCCCCTCGTTCTCATCTGCTTTCTTCGCGCTGCACGGCCGCGTCTGCTTTCGCTACGAAGAAGTTTCGAGTGGGCGCACTCACATACCCTTAGTATTCGTGATTGAGCCCCGGCTTTTGCTTATCACCCTCCTCCCCCTCCCACCTTCCTTTTTTTTTCGTTCAGCCCTCCTTGCTGCTGTTCGTGCTTCTTTCCACCTCCGTTCACCTCTGTAGTGTTGAGAGACGTTGTTTGTACTGGTTCGGGTACACTTGCGCCAAGGAGGCACAAACACGCGCACTCGTACGCACGGACGCACACACACACACACACAATACCGCAGCACCCGTCGCGCCTGTGTTCCTGCCCAACGCCCTTTTGCTTTTTTTCCTTGCGAAAGTGCAGCCTTTGCGGTTGTCTGCTCAAACCCCCAAATATTGTTTGCTGTGGTCTCTCCGTTTCCCTCTGCCCTTTCCCCCTCCCCCTGCCCCCAACCTTCGGTCGCCCCCTACCCTGTATCACTTCATTATTAGACCTCACTCCTCCTTCGCGTGTGTATGTGTGTGGATATTTTTTTCTACCTTCTTTTCCGCTGTGTCTTCCGTGATCCGGTTCTCTTGCTCCCTTTGTATAACCAACTACATCTACTAGATACTTGTCCCTTCCTACCTCACCCCACACCCCCTCGCTCTCACACGCAAATCAGGCTTTTCCATACACAGGGGCACACGCACACATACACACGCACAGATCCAGAAAGGTAGGCACATGGTCCTCTTCCCACCTCCACGCCGTAGAGGAACCGTGTAACATCGACGATAGACTCGAAGCCGAAACTGAGAGAAAGAGAAGAAGGTGCCCGGTGGGGAAAAAAGAAGCATCCCAAGGCCACCGCTGATGAACCGTCCGTTGGACGAAAAGCGCAAGACGGCGCATCCACCGTCGCCCGCCTCCGCGGCGCCAATTACAACGGTGTCCCCTATTCTTGCCTGCACACCCACCACGCGGGTGAGCTCTATCGAGGGAGTTGATGACAGTGGAACAGCGCGACAGAGGCAGCGGGCCGCAGAGCGTCTGGCCTTGCAGCGGCAACACCAAGCAGAGGGTGTGGTGGAGGCCAAGAGTGATATGCAAGCCAGTCATAGTTTTGGCGGCAGCGACTGGTCCGTTCCCATGGTAGTTGCAACTGACGCGCGTGGCCGTGCAAGCCGCGCCAACCCGCCGCTATCTAGTTCTGAACCCGTTCTCTCATCAACCGCTCGGCTTGCATCGGTACCCAGAATATTTTCTTCTTGTTTGGCCTCTGCCGCGTTGCGGAAGGCGAAGGTGCCGGAGGGGCACAGCTCTAACCAACCTCCGACTTCGCAGCAGCTGTGGCAGACCTCGAGGGAGCGCGGTACCGTTTTCCGATCAACTGTACGTGGCGGCGCGCACTCTCCGCGAGGTGTGGCCCGAAAAGTGTGTCCACCAGCACTCCTCGCGAGCGGTGCAGCTGCAGCATCTGGACGCGTTTCTTCTGCCTCAACCTCACCTCCGCCGCCGGCAAGCCCTGGGGCTATCACCACGCACGAGGAATACTCCAGCGGTGCATCTGCGCCGCGCAGCGTCCGTAGCCGACATTGCTCACCCTCTGCGCTCCCTTTGCCACACACATATTCGGGCGTGGAAGCGCAGGGCAGTAACGCGAACGTCGTTGCCGGCAGCAGCACCAACAACCGCGGCTCGGGACGCAGTCTGCGAAACGACACAACCACCTCCACCGCCGTAGATCGGCAGCGGCCGAACATGGCGGCGGTTTTGCTGCCCACGCAGCAGCTGCTGGAGAATGGCTACTACTTGGCGTCCGACTCGAGCGCGAACTCGAGCTTCTCCGACACTCCGCATTCGGCGCGGCGCATCTCTCGGGGTAGCAGCTTTTCTCTGCGCACCACAGCGCAGAGGCTGGATCTGAACAGTAGCGGTGCTGTTGGTGGGGGCCGATCAGCCACGGTGGCTACTGACGTCTCTCCAAGCGGCATCGACTGCCTTCCTAATAGCCGGGATCCCAACAGTTACAGCGGAGGAAACCACATTGAAGACGATAGCGACATTATATTCGAGGAGGAAAATGATTTCGACAACTTCGACGGGGAGGATGAGGAACAGGCTGTGCTCACGTACATGGACTCTTGGGTAGATGAGAACCTTCCGGGCCAGCCATCCTCATCGAATCGGGCACCACTGCCGCCATCGGCGCGCCGGGGGTCGTCGTCCGTGGCGGGGGCTGGTGACGGGACAAGCAGCGGCCCCGGTGCCTTCAGCATGAGCGTCGAAGTCGGCGATACCAACTACGACATCGGCGAGGATCCGCCAAGCTACACGCCTGTCAGCTCGCCGCCACAGGTGCATCGTCGCGGCGCACTGTCGCGGCGCACACCTGCCCGCTCAGTGTGCAGTTCGGCGGCAGCTGATTGGCATCCCCCGACAACGGTGCGCCGGCCAACCAGCGGTAGCAAAGCGAGCGGGGCGCCGCTGTTCCAGGCGGCTGTCGTGCCAGCCAAAATAACTGCTGTCACTGCAGGGCCACGCATGCTGTCGCGGCAGCACTCGACTGCGAATGCAGCTACCTCTTCCCGGCCCACACCGCTCACCGCTGCGGCTGTTCACATGCCGCTGACAGCCGCGTCTTCTCCACATTTCGCGTCGCTCTCACCGCACCTGCAGCTGTCGTCCACGAACGAGGAGGAGCTCCGCGAACGGGAGTGCAAGCAGCTTAGTCTCTACGAGGCGTTCTTTTTCAATCCAACTCGCAGTATGTGGCTCGTCGACGACCACGTCCTGGCCAAGGTTCTCGAGTACGTGCGGATAATGGGATACGAGCACCCCGCCTTGAAACGTGACCGCCTCAAAGGCCAGCCCTCTCTGTGGAGCAGCAGCAGTGCCATTCCCTCCCCTATCGTGTCAACTAAGCCGAAGAAGAAGGCTGCCGGCGTGAGGAACGCGAACTCGCGAGTGCCGCAAAACATACACACGTCGTCGTCGTCTGCCGCCGCCGAGGCCGTGGCGGAGGCTCTCGCACAGCCGGACAGCGCCGACGTTTCGCCCACTCTGCTGACTGCGGCTGGCGACTCTGCCGAGTCCGCAGCGTTTGCAACCAAGCAGTTCTGCTTGAAGGCCGGCAAGCCCCGTTGTGCTCGGCAGTACGTGAACAGGTCCACGGCGGTTGCTGCGTCACATTTGTTTCTTACCTTCAGTGAGGCCATGCGGTGGATTGCGGAGCAGGAGTACGTTATCGGCACGGTGCTGTTGTGCTGCGCACGCTTTGTCGGAGACCCGAACGCCGACGGGGCGGCGGTTCTTGGCGACGGCGTGACGGACACTGCGCCATGGCATCCACGCCGTGCAATGCTGCAACGCAGAAAGCCGTGCATCCCTCTGCGGTTCCACCCCATCCACTTCGCGGCCTCTCTTGTGTGCTCGCGGTTCCCACAGTGGGGTGGCATGTCCGCCTTCACCCGTGCCTGGGAGACGCAGATCCGCCTGGTCCTGGGAAGCGCGTCGCCGTCGCACCAGCGCCTCTTCAAGCTCCCCGACGACGCCCTCTTGCTCAGTTCCGACTGTGAGGCGGGAAACCTGCACCGGGTGGAGCGCGCAGGGGAGCCGTACTCCTTTCTGGTTTGGCTGGAGCCGGATTTCGGGAGCGACAAGCGAATTTGGTTCCGTTTCTCTGTAGCAGGGGCGAAGGAGGGGCGCAGGCTGCGGTTTCGGCTCATGAACGCGGCACCACACGTGAAGCTGTACCGGCAGAACGGCATGATGCCCGTGTGGCGTGATGGGCTTAGCCAGCCGAACTGGGGGCCCGTGGACTCGTGCTCCTTTCGGACTACAAACCGGGACTTGGACGGCGAGGTGAGTTTCTCCATAAACCCGCGAAACTCCACCGAAACGATCCAGATCGCCTTCTGTGCCCCGTACACGTACGCCGACTTGCTCTGCCACGTGTGCCACTGGCACGCCCTTGTCAAGACCAGCGGGTGTGACATGCGCTTCGAGGAGCGGGTGCTGTGTCGGAGTCCGGATGGGCGAAAGCTTCATTTGCTCATCGTGACCAGCCGCGTCGGCGGCGCACCGGCGTCGGCAGCGACCGAGGACAAGAGCACTGCGAACGCAGGGATTTCGGGCGGGCGAGGGCACACTGGCGTGGGTGCCGATGGCGTGGCGGCGGCAGGTGCGGGCTCCTCCAGTGGCTGGATGTCCCCTGGCGTCGCGAGCCCCACGACGACGATCCCACCTGGGAAAGGCAAGGGCGGTGCCGCAAAAGAGGCGGTTCGTGGCCCGTACGCCAACTTCGCCTCTGGCAAAAAAGTCGTGCTTGTCAGTGGACGGGTACACCCTGGCGAGGTGACGGCGTCGCACGGTGTCCACGGACTCATATCCTTCCTGCTCTCCAGCGACGTTCGTGCGATCCAGCTGCGCGAGTATTTCATATTCTTCATTGTACCAATGCTCAACCCCGACGGCGTCAGCCGCGGTCACTCCCGCATGGACCAGTTTGGCAACAACCTCAACCGCTGCTACAATGACCCGGATGCGGAGACTCAGCCAACCGTGCTCGCGCTGCGACGCGTGTTCGAGCACCTGCAGCACACATATCGGGAGCGCTTTATCATGTACCTCGACTTCCACTCCCACGCCTCGCAATCCAGCGGCTTCATGTTTGGCAACAACCTGCCCGTGTCTGTGCAGCACTGGAACCTCTTTTTTCCGCGCCTGGTGGAGCTGCACGCCCGTCATGTCTTCGCCTTTGCGCTCTGCCGCTTTGGCCGCGTGCACATGACAAGCAAGAATGGGGCCTCGCGGGTGCTGTTTGGCAGCAGTCTCATCCACAGCTACACGGTCGAGCTGCCGCACTTCACGGACCGCCGCCTCTACGCGGATGATCACAAGGCCATGAACAACGGCGGCAACGTACTCTTCGAGGTTACAAGCCCGCCGCGACACCAGACGTCAGGGCAGGCTGGCAGCGTCAACGTGAAAGAGGACGGTGCACAGGGTGCCGAGAACGGTTCTGAAGAGAAGTGGCGCGGCTTCAACCGGACTCATGCGCGCGCCGTGCATTCGGTAGCCGGGGCTCGTGGCCTGGACAGGCGGCCGAACATGTTGCTCGCCGGCCGCGCACAGGCATGCCGGTCGAACTGTGAGAGCTCGTCGGCTCAAGCCAGGGATGACTCCTCGCCCAGGAAGTCCTCCGGTACCGCTGCGGAAAGCCAGGGACACACAAACTCGACCGGCGTGGGTAAGCACAGGAGCGGTGAGTCCTCTGCAACTCAGGCCGGCGGTACGAGGGCGGCGTCGTTTCTACGGCCCATCTCCACCCCCTCCATCCTTTGCCAGAGCGCGGAGGTGGGACAGGCGTGCCTGTTGGCGCTGCGCGACTACTGCTCCATCGGTGCCCGTCCGTCGCCAGAGCTGACGATGTTCGGCGGCATGGACGGCTTGCTGCGTGATTCGAAGCGCCAAGTCAAGCTGGACTCATCGAGGAAGTGCAAGAAGCCCCAGTCAATCGCCACCTATTCTGGGATAAACCCCATCTACAGGCAATACTAGCCTACCTCGCTGCTGAACACTTCAGCAGTAGCTGGTACGGTGCTTACACGGAGTGGAGATCAGTGGTGGTGGCGTTGCCGTTCCAAGAGGACTCGACCCGAGTCTCAGAATGAGTGCATCGGACTCAATGGCGTACACCGGAAGACGCCTGCAGGCAGCGCGTGCCTTTCAATGTGTGTGTGTGTGTCTTACCCGGCCACCTCTCTTTTGGTTGGCTATTCGCGTTTCCCAGTGTTGTAGGTCGTCTCTCACTACCTGGATAGTGTCCCTGAGATGCCTACCTCTCATTGTGTGCCTGCGTAAGAGCAAAGGAAGTCACGACGATGGCGAGACCTGGTGTAAGTGCTCTGTGCACAGATGTTCATGTGTCACTTGTCATGAGTCACAGTTCTTGTCTCCGTCGCGAGAACCGCAGACGCCGCAGCACTGGTGCCAGCGGTCGACGCGTACGCAGTGGAGCCCCAGTCATGCTTTCGACAGTTGTGTGTGAGGTCGTGTGTTGCGCCTGCATGCTGCGGTTCGCTACTGTTACCTTTCGCGCTCCTGCTGCTTGCGGACACACCGAAGGACGTGCTACCGACAACGCTGCACACACACACACACACACACACACGGATCGTTCGCTTCCTGCCTGTGCATGCCAGAGACGCACTTTCACCTGCACAACTCTTTCTCCTTGTTCCTTTGCTGTCTGTTGACTTCGTTCTCTCTCTGCCACTGTCCGGCGCCATCCCCTTCCTCGCCAACGCGCAGGGAAAGTCGCTCAGCCACGCACGCGTCCACGCACAAACGCGTGCATCTTGTTTTCCGATCGCACAAGGACGCGTACGCGAGTGTGCCGCAACACCCTACGAGACGTGTGACGATAAAGCTCACTCTTATTCAACGCCGCCAGAAACAGTCGGCGCGGACACAGCAGCATCTCCATCTCTATCTGCGCGTCTGTGTGTGTGCGTGCATCGTCCCACAGCTATTTATTTATCCTCGCCATAGATCATCAGCAGGCCGTGCTTTTTTTTCTCTTGTTATTTGTGCTTTGCCCGTGACGCTTGCCGGTACACCAAGAGAACGACCTAAGAAGAGGAAAGCAACGAACGTGTGTTCTTGGTTCGTTGACCGTCATCTCGTGGCATAGACACCCATGAGCACATCCCCCGACCCGTCATTGGCGCAGATGTGCGAGGCGGCCCAGCAGCAGGACGAGGCCCAGCGTCTCATGCCGGAAGAGGAGAACCACGCACCGCAGGCAGAAGAAGGCGCATCGGAGCAGAGCAGCCAAGAAGAAGAGGCGAGCAGCACCAGCAGCGACGAGGATGAAGAGGCTGAAGAAGCGGAAGACGGCGTGGAGGACGACGAAGACGCAACCTTCCAATTTGCCACGGATGAGGAAGCGGAGGCGCAGCGCCAGGTCGGCCTCGCCGCGTACAACGAAGGCCGCTACGAGGATGCGCTCGATGTGCAGTACCGCGTGGTGCGTCACTTCTCCAACAAGTATGGCTCCACTTCCGCCAAGTGCGGCAAGTACTTTCTCGACTACGGTCTCTCGCAGCTGCGTCTGCTACAAGGACAGACCACCGTGGACGACATCCTGCAGCCCCGTGACGAGGACGCGCTCATGACGTGCTACGTGAACCTGGAGGTGGCACGTGTGTGCTTCCAAAAGTTGGAGGACGAGGTCGGCGAAGAGGACGTCGAAGTGGAGTTGGCGCTTGCCGAGGTGCACAATGCGCTCGCGCAGCTCTCCGTGGAGAAGGAGGATTACGATGCGGCGCTGCGCGAGTACGAGGCGGAGCTGTTGCAGTACCGCTGCCTGCAAGACGCCGCCCCGGAGGAGGAGAAGCTCACCGTCGTCCCTGCCGGGCGTGTGATCGGCGTCCTGTACGGCATCGCCGACTGCTTCTTGAAGGAGAGCGACTTTGAAGGGGCCGAGGAGCGGCTGCGGGCCACGCTGGATGAGATAAAGCTGTACCCGGGCGGCACCATCGCCGCTAGCCTTGTTGCCGAGCTGGAGGACTTGCTGGCCGACGCGGTTGAAATGAAGGGCGGCAAGTTCCAGGAAATCCAGAACGCCATCAAGCAGCAGTTTGCTGCCGAGGCAGAGCAGATACCTACCCCGCAAGAGTTCTTCTCAGTTGACAAGGACGGCAAGCACCCCTTCCTCTCCGCCGTCCCGGGTGGTGCCGGGGACGAGGTGGCAGAGAACTCATACCTGTCCATGCCCATGTCCGCGAATGGGCAGGCCCTTGCCACGAATGAGCACAGCAATAGTCTCTCCGTCTCTCTTTTCCCGCCGCAAGGCAGCCGCAGCGGCACCCCGACTGGCCCGTTGCAGCACGCTACGGTGCGCAAGAAGCAGAAGCGCACTGGCGACGATTCCCTCTCAAACGCGCAGCCGGAGAACAAGAGGGTGCGTGCAGAATCGGCGTCTGCATAGGACTGCGTCGAGAGTGGCAGTAAAGGGTGCGTGGGTGGCGAGGAAGGGCGTGGGAAAGGCGAGGGAGATGAGTGGTTGTTGTGATGGTAATGCGTCCACCTGATGCGTTGATCAGGGGAGGGATACCTTTGTTGTGTGTTTTGTTTCAGCAACTCGCCTCCTTTTGTTTTTTGGCAAGTTTCTCCTTTCACATTTGATCACCATAGAGCAACATGAAAGGCCGAGCTCCCCTGTCCAGCTCTCGCCGTCTCTGTGACTCTCCCTCTCTCTTCGTGGATTCCATAGACGCGGTTGGTGTACGCCCTGTGCGTGTCTCTTCCGACTTTGTCTCTCTCTCTCTGTCTCTGTCTGGTTTTGCCTTTCTTATCGCTCGTTCGCATATGTTTTGAATGTGTTTTGGTGGTTGAACGATGGCAGATGCTGTCCATCGGCTCATGAAGGGATAAGGGGAAGGGGAAAATATGCCAGTCGTGACGGCACCGTGCACGCCGCAAAAAAACGGCATGCTGCGTCTACGGTGGTCTTGTGAGACTCTGCGCTTCCGCTGTTCAGTGTGTTTGGGTTTCTGGGGTCCTCCGTGCCACACTCCTGCCTATTTTCTGTTCTCTCGACTCTGTCAGTCTGCATGTCTGTTCAGTGCCATCTATGAACTGTAGTTTCTCCCTCGTTCCACGCCAACTGGCAAGAGTTGGCCGTCACCCTCTTCAAAAAGAGGCGGCCTCTTTGGCGCTGCACAGCCCCGTGTGCGGAGGGGGACGATGTGCCACTGCACTAGCCGCTATCTGCCGTGGCCCCGAACACGGTTCTTCCTGGACCTTCTCGAAACGCATCTTCGGTACTCTCAGAGAAAAGGAAACAGCCCTCGGGAGACGGGTGTGTCATGCGGCGTTTATCGTATACGGGACGCTGTCTTGCTCCCGGCCGCGTCTGCCACCTTTCCTAGGTAGCGCCTTCACTCCCCTCACATCGCTGGTTTTCTTCTCGATGCTTGTTCTCCGTTGCTCCTACGGGGTTGCATGCACAACTCAACAACGCACACACACACACACTTATGTATTCACCCCCACCCACTCCTCCCTGCAGCCACCACGGGGGTGCTCACGGACACCTGCCTGCAGATCTGTTGGTGGGCACGTGTATCAGTTTCCTGCTTTGCGCAGGCGCTTTTCATTCCCCCCCCCTTTCCGGTGCGTTGCTCTTTTTCATGAGCAGCGATGCCGCTGCGACCTCGGAGGCGGAGGGAGACATGCTGCGATCTACTGGGCGTCGGCTCGTGTACGGCTTCCTGCACGACAGTCACTGCCATCTACGCAGGATGTCGCCGGGTGCTCGAGCGGCGTCCGTGTCAAACCCTATTGCTGGTGTCGATTGTGCATGCATAAAATGCGACGACGCGCGGAGCAGCGTGACAGGTTTGGTGGTTTGCGGCACTCACCCTTCCATCGACTGGGACGCTGTTGCACAGGTGTCCACGATGCATGCGGCGACCTTGATAGGGTTTGGTGTACACCCCTGGTTTGTGCCAAACAGAGTTGGCGATGAGAGCCCGGCTTCTTCGATTTTCCAGGAATACTCGTCAGGTGAGGCTTGCTGCTACCGCAGCCGCAGCAGCGCTGAAGCAAACGAAAATCTCGCCGCGTCGGGCGCAGCCGCCCAATCGCTCTCCGCTATTCTCCGTCTCCTGGAGGCGCGCCTGCAGCAGCACCCCTTAGCGATTGTTGCAGAGATCGGCCTGGACAAGGTGCGTGGGCCACCCGAGTCTGTCCAAGTGGAAGCCTTTGCCGCCCAACTGCGTCTCGCGGCGGCTTACCGTCGCCCAGTGTCCGTTCACTGCGTTCGCCATTACGGGCGTTTGCTGCAGGTGCTGCGAGACTTGCCGGCAGAGCACACTCCACCCGCCATCATCCTTCACGCTTTCACCGGCTCGCTGGAGGTGGCGAAGTCGCTGCTGTCGCTCAAGAGCAAAAGGCGAACGCCAGCAGCAGACGGCTCAGTCACCCCTGCTCAAGATGCGGCGGCGACGGCGGACAGCGGCACAGGAGCGCAAAGGAAGACAAAGCGGGCCGGCACCACCTCCGACACGGTGCGAATCAAAGACCTCATCTTCTTCGGGGTCGGCGTATCAACCAGCTTCACTGTAAAGAACTTTTCGACGCAGACGCTGCCGTTTCTGGTCGATGCGCGGCGTGTGCTGCTCGAGACGGACGAGCATTACAGTGGCATTGAGGCCCCGACCGCCGCTTCTGCGGGTGAGTTCCCTGCAGAGGTGGAGACACAGTCGAGTGTTCGCGGCGGGTGTCGCGCTTGCTTGTGGGTCGACCCTCAGGAGCATGTGGCAAAACTAACGGGCGTGATGGAGCGCATTCACGCAAGCATGTTGCAGAACAGCGATTTTGTCCAGAAGGCAGAGGCCTCGAGCATGTCGGTAGAGGCGGTTCTTCAGGACACGTTGGTGCACGCCTACACGGCGGCATTCCGCTCGGTGTCAGAGAAGACGGGCACGTCCTGACAACGGCCTGTAAGCGAGCAGTCAAAAGAAAGACAGCGTAAAACTCTACGAATATCCCTGGCTCTCCGCAAACGCTCACTTCCCAACGAAAAGAAACACGACCCGCTCACCCATGCCAGCGTGGCCGGCACGCGTGGGCACCCACTTGAAACTGAGGTGCTGAACGGTACCGATTCTGTGATGGCGCTCGATGGTCGGCGATGCGGTGCGCTGGTCCATCCTACAGACAAGACGGAGGTTCTAGCCTTGCCTGGTATTCTTCCCCATCAAGCTTCCGTCAGCGGGTACACTCCCGACCCTTCTCTTCTCACATCCTCTTCTCTTCTGCCCTGGCACCCCCTCACCACTTTTCGTCTTCACGCGATCAGTCATAGACGGAGTTGCCGCAGTGTGCCCTTTTGTATTTTCTCGTCGCTGCGGTCACCAAGCTTGTGCAACGAGTCAGACGGGGCTAGGCAGCACCGCAGAAGGTGAAGAGCATCTCTTCCCACTCGCGCCCCGTAGCACTCGTACACAGCATTACGTTCATAAAGCTTGCGCTCTTGGGGAGCTCTTTTCACTGGTGTGTCTCCCTCGTTGTCCTGAAAGGGTTGCTACATAATTTGCTTACCCCGCACGCACCCACACCCACTCACCCACCCACCCACACGCACCCATTACGCCTGTACACGTGCATCATCACAGTAGCACGCACGCACACCCGCTTCTCCAGTGGCTTTCCTTTTTCGTTTTTGTGTCGGCTTGCCTCCCTCGAGTAAGCGATGTTTTTTTGGGGCAGCTACAACTTTCAGGAGCCGCAGTTGTCGGAGAACCCCGACCGGCCGCCCCTGCGCTACCCCGGGTATCTACCACCCTCCCTCGCCGTGCTGCGCCGCAGCGCACCTGCGAACCAAAACGCGACGGCCGCCTCTTCCTCTCTCCAGTCAGATGCCGCATCGGTGCAGGAAGCGCTTCGGAGCATCACAGCACTGCGCATGCAAGTCCACCATATCGCGTGCGGCGCGAAACACCTTGTCGCGGCCGTGAGCCTTGTGCCAGCCGTAGAAGCGGCACCCGCAGGCCACAGTGAGGCTGTGATTGCACTTTATGGTATGGGAAACAACGAGTACGGTCAGCTTGGTCATCATGTGGCGAACTACGCAACCACGCTGACGCATCTGCGCCTCGAGGACTTGATGGAGGGCACCGTCGTCAGCGTCGCCTGTGGGGCTCGGCACACAATCGTCTGCACCTCGACTGGCTGCGTGTACGTTACCGGTGACAACTCGTTCCACCAGCTGGGACTGCCTGGGCAAATGGTGAAGCCGCTGCCGCGGGGCGGCACGTATGCGCCAAGCTTCACCCAGCTCAAAAGCCTTGCGCATGTGAAGGCGGTGTACGCCAGCGGCAACGCATCCTTCGCACTCGACCGGCGCGGCCAGGTGTACTCGTGGGGTGAGTCCAAGTACGGCCACCTCGGGCACAACGACAACGGAGAGCGGCTCGACACGCAAACTCTCAAGACCGTCTCGATAGACGTTGCCACGCCGCAGCTGGTGCGCTGGTTCGAACGCCACCGCATCTCGATTGTCGAGGTGGCTGTAGGGAGGTCGCACATGGTCTGTCGTAGTGAGGAGGATGTCTACACGTGCGGCGAGCCCTTTTTCGGGAAGCTTGGGCAAGGCGACATCGACCCACGTCTCGAGCCAACGCGCGTGAAGTTCCCGCCGCGTAAGCAAGTGGAGCGGTTACTGAACATCGCGGCCGGTGATGACCACACTCTTGTTCTCAAGGAAAACCCGCTTATCGGTACCGTCGTGTACTTCTTCGGCAAGCTCAACAACGGAGATGGGCAGCTGCAGCCTACTATTGTGCAGTTGCCAACAACTGCAGTGCGGTCGGTGATGGCCGGCCGCGGCACCTTCTGCGCCGCCATCACACAGGAGGGCCAGCTCTACGTCTGGGGGAAGCACGCTTACACGAAGGTGTACAACGGCACAAGCGCGGCGGCGTCACGCACGCAGCCCAGCAAAGTGCATCTGCTTGAGTCGTACTCGATTGGCGGGGCGGTGTCAGGGGGCACGTTTATGGTCGCCTACGCCGCTGCAGGGACTTTTGTGCGGCCTGTGTCCGACCCCGCCGCAGCGGGTAGCGGAAAGGTCGAGGTGAAGGAGGAAAGCGGCACAGTGAGTGCGGAGGCCGTTGCGGCGACAACGGCGGCGCGCAGCTGGGACGTCGTCGTCCCGCACGACGCTCGTGTCGGTCGCAATGGCCTCGGCGATCCCGAGGAAGATTACGAGGAGGGTCTCCGCGCTCTTCTGCGACAGTACCTAGGCCCCGCCTTGGGGAATGCCTACGTGGCGCAGCTTCCGGCAGCACCCCCGCGCACTGCTGCCCCAGTGTATCAGTTCGACCACATCGCTGTCAAGGACTTAAGTCGTGGGCAGAAGGTGCGGCTGTGGATGACGAACATCTACGCTCTTGGCACAATCGTCGACGAGCTTGCTGATCAGCCGCCAGGTGCGTCTTCCAGCCAGGCGTGCGAGGCATCCACCTCCAGCGACGCCGCCGCCACGGTCGCCCCCAGCGCACCCTTTCAGCATAATAAGGGAAGCCAGGCGGGTGCTCCGACGCAGTCAGGCGCGGCGGCCGAGGAGGATGACGATAACCACTCCCCGTCATCGCTCAAGGGGAAGCGAGTGAAGGTGGAGTGGCAGCGCGACGACTGGGACGACGAGGTGGTCACGCTCTACTCCGAGGACGAAACGCTCAACGAGGAGAACGTGAACCGTTGGCAGCCGTTCTGGTTTGAGCAGAATCCCGACGGCGAGTACGTGGTTCCCAAGAGTAAGTGATGTGGCGATGGTGTCCATGTACGTACGTACGTGTGCGTAAGAGCGAAAGCAACGAAGACCTGCACGTGTAGTGATGAGCAGGGAGTTGGATGAGGCACGCATCTCCGCTCTTCACACCGTTTGCGCTGCCACTCTTTATTTTGGTAGCGGAAGGGTCTGTGGAATGAAGCGGGAAAATCGTTGTCCCTCATAGAGGTGCAGCCGTGCGTGTGCGCAGGCAGCGGTGCTGGTGCGCAAGTCACGTGTCGGGCCATGGCGGTTGGTGGTGAGGTGGGTTGGCCTTTACTGTTTTCTTATGTCCTTTGCCAGATGCACCCAATAATGCAAGATCTCTACGCTCGACCAAAATGCATTCAGTGGCATGATCACCATACAGCGAAAGAGCGAATGCAGTGGTACAGGAAGGATGGCGCGGACGGTATTTAGTTCCCTTCGGAGGCAGTTTCGCCTTCACCACTGCGGTAATCGGTGAGCGTGTCACGCAGCGCCGCATGTTCGCACTTTGGTGCACTTGATCACCCAAGTGGTGACGTCGAGCGTCGTTGGGAAGACTGAATCACGCCCCTGCTTTCCTTTTCCTCCACCCCCATCTATCCGTCGCGCACGACTTTTCTCTCGCCCTCTCCAGTGCGCTGTCTGGGCAAGGGAGCGTGTGATGATGTGCCTGACGTGCGCATGCCACTGCATTGCCCCGATCTCCTTCTCTTCTTTTTTGAGCTCATGTGCATCCACACAGGCGACCACACACCCACGCACACGTACCCTTTTTCTGTTAAGGGGGTCTCTTTTCCTCGCGGTTCTGAAGATCGGTGCCATTCCGGCCGGAGGGGGTGAGGGAGGGAGGGGGGCGCCTTTTCTAGGCTAACTGTGCTTGCGGATATTGATGGTGCGTAGCCTGCAACTGTGATGCTGGCACCTTGTTTACAAGCATCTAGAGCGTGCTGCCCTCTCTGTTGGATGGCTTCTAGTGACGTGCGTTCTGGGGTTTTTGGCGCCCCTCCTTTCCTCCCCCCACTTTTCCGTTTCCAGGACTTTGGTCTCCCATCTCGTGTATGTGAGCGCACGTGCGCAGGGTTGCTCATCTGTCTTTTAGAACCTCTTTGGCTGCCTCTCCGCCATGCGCTTTTCCTTGCCTCCCTCTCTCCTTCATCACACTGCTCTTCTTCTGCCCTCTGTGTCTCTGTGCATCCCCCGCCCTTGAAGTGGTGTGTGCCAGGAGGGGGGTAGAAAGAGGTCCGATCTGTGGTGCAGAAAGTGAGGGGGCGAAGGGGGGCGGCGGCGGCGGAGTCGCATATGGAACCTTGCCAATTCTCGAAGAGGTGTAACGTGGCAGAAAGAAAAGAGCCCAAGAGAAGGAGAGGAAGAGGAGGACTCGGTGCGCATTCGGACGTGTATGCACGTCGGGGATTGACGAGAAGAGTTGAGAAAAGCCCGCTGAACGCATGGCCCGATGCAACGGCAGAATGGCTCATCCTAGGCGACCAGGATGTAGCGATGGTGCAACAGGGGTAGGTGCGCGGTAGCTGTGTAGGCGCGTATGTTCTGACTTGCTCGTGGCAGATTGGGCACGTTGCAGTGAGCATGCGCGCCGGCAGCGGCTCCATTATGGGCGTTGGTGCTGCTGATGTGAAGAGAGTGAAAGCAAACATACTACACAAAGCAGTTCACTTGCGGAGCAGGCGTGACGGTAGGTGTGGTGGGTGCCCATATCTGCACTCTTTCTCTCTCCCTCTTCTCGCGCTACCTCTGTCTTACTGTGGGAGTCACACTCCTGCAATTGGGCTTCTGGGTGTGGAGACGGCGGGCGGCAGGGCGTGATGCCCCGAAAAAAAAGGACTGTGTTGTGCGGCCACATCTTCTTTGCTCTTCTTCTCGTGCGCCTCTACACGCCACGGATTCTCTTGATGATCTGCTCTCTCCCTCTCTCTACATCTGTCCAAACTGTCGCGCAACATTCTTGATGGGTGTCCTCACTCCCGCGCACACCCATGAACACGCACGCACACGCACATTCATGTGACCTGTTCGAACTGCTCAGTGCGTATTCGTGTTGCAGCGCATGTCTTTTACCTTCTGCCGGTTTTTTTGCAGTGTTGGGATCGGCTTTGCCGCGTCGCCGCTCCTTCGGGGAGCCGCCGTGGCTCTATGCGAGACCGTGAAGCCCGCGGCGCCGCCTGGCATGGGTAGCGCTGCTCACATATCCGCCAATAGCCTTGTGAACCACCTCTTCGACGAAGATCCGCTGCCGACGAAGGAGGAGCTGCAGTACATCAAGACGTGGGGCGTGCCATGGGTGGAGGATTGGGATCGTCCAGGGAATCGCGGAATCAGAGCGGATCGCAGTGCGTCCCATCAGCGGCAGATCGTCATGATCCGCCACGGTCAGTACGGCAACGAAGGCATAAATGACGACAAAATTCATCGCCTCACTCCGCTAGGCGAGCGACAGGCCCGCGAGACCGGTGTTTACCTGCGCAGGCTCTTTGAGGAGAGCGATAAGCGGAAGAAGCTTAACGCAATTTACCGTCAGGCTCGGCGAGCCCACAAGCAGGCAAAGAGTGACGGTGCCTCTGAGGAGCAGTTGACTCAGTTGGAGAGGAAGATGGATGAGGCGCGCCTGGCGCTGTGTGGCGCTGGTGGCATCTTCGTCGATGCAATGCCGATGGCAGTGCATGTCTCGGACATGACCCGTGCAAAGCAGACCGCCGACTTAATTCTAGAAGCGTTCCCAGAAGATGTGCGGCTACGTAAGGACGTGGATCCGCAGTTGCGGGAGCGCATTCCATGCGCCGTCCAGCCAGCGCGCTCCTTTACCCCCTCCGCGGAGGACATGCACATCGCCGAGACCGTCTTTGAGCGGTACTTTCACCGGCCCCTCGAGTCTGGAACCTCTGTCGAGATCATCGTCGGCCACGCCAATATGATTCGCTATCTCACCATGCGGGCACTGCAGCTGCCTCCCGAGGCGTGGCTGCGCACCTCCCTGCCCCATTGCAGCGTCACAACCATTACGATCCGCGGCACCGGTCATGTGAGCTTGGTCGGTATGGGCTCATACGGTCACCTTCCTCCGGACATGGTGACGGTCTCGAACGTCAAGTAGTGCGTCTCTCTATGCTTGAGTGCGCTTGTTAGTGCGCGCAAATCTGCGAGAGCGCATACATCCTTATCGCTCGTGTTCCATTCGGCCCACACGCATCCTCATTTTTCCTCTTCCCTCAACCACCATCATAGTCACCTCTTCAGTGTTTTTTTTTTTGTGTACAGCGTCTGGGGTGCGGCGGAGCGGCAGCGCGGTCAAGCTGCCAGGTGTGTGCGTTCCTGCGTGATCTTTCCACCACCCCTACCAACGCTCATCACCCACCGTCACTCAGCCGATTCACCACCCGCTTCCTTCTGTAGGTAAGGGGCGAGTGAGGCCAAGAACAACAAGGTAACTCTGACACGGCGCTTCTCTCCCAACCGACATCAAAGTGCGTGTGTGGGGCAGGGGAGGAACAAAAACAACAGCACACAGCATTGCAGCCCCGATCCAGTATTTCCTCCAGGCGTATTCTAGCGTTGCCGTCTATGTGCCTCCTCGACTGACGTCTCACAACGCACTCTCCACATCCACCCTCCTCCCCCCCCAACCCACCCCCACTGTAACCTTCTCTCCTGCCAACCATCCCCCTCTCTTTCGCCTCCTCCTGCTTCTCTGTCAGTCAAACAGTACCTCCCCATCACTTGGTTCTGCTGCTAACATCCCAAAAATCTGCAACTGAAAGCACAGCCATCGGACACAGGGAGGCTGCGCTCGGTGCCTTCCTGTGATGAAGTCAGGCCGGCGAGAATGTTGAGGGACCAGCACAAGGCGCGCCCATCCCTCCTTGTCGCTCTCCGCGTGTGCCGCAGCTGTGACGGCGACAGTGGGAGGGGGGGGTAAGCAGGCGCGGTGGTGGGGGCGGCAGCTCGCCGTCTTTTCGCGGCGTTTGTGTGTGACGCGTAGCCGCAAACAAAGGAACACGGAGGGACTCCAAACACCATTCATTCCCTTGCGTGATGGAACTGTGGCGAGACGGTGCGTGCGGCGCTGGGCCAGCGCGCTGCCCGCGTGTGTCTGTGCTGTTTTTGTGCGGTGAGCGAAGGGGTTTGGGATTGGTAGGAGGAGGAGGGGGTGTCTTCTTGCTTCCCCTGCCTTGCTCATCTACCCTCTTCCCCCCGCCCCCACCCCCAAGCAGGATTGTGCTGCTGTCCGCTGTGTGGCGTGGTGCGGTTTCTGTCCCGGCTCTCACGAACAATCCCGCCCGGAGTTTACCATACTTGATCTCTTGCGCGGACCTACGGGTGCCCAGATGTGTGGTGTGTGGTAGGCGGCGCGTACGTGTGCGCGCTGCAGCTGCGCCAAAGGGGTCTTTGTCAAATTCCTTGCAGCGGCTGGTGCGAAATGGTGGGAGGGAGAACTTTCTCTCCCCTGCCCTCTCATCCATGTTGGTGCCGTGCGAGGACCGTATGACTCCAAGAGCTGTTTGCCGTTGTGCGTGTGCGCGTGGGTGAGCGAGAGACGACGACGACAACTCAACCTCATTTTCAATACACAGCTGGTGAGAGCCTTTCTTTCGATGACGATGCACGAGTTAATCCATTCTCTGAGTCTCAGTGTGCGTGTGTATGTGCGCCGCTGCACTGCCGAACTGCGGCGTGGCGGTTGATGGACATGCGGGGGGCTGCTGTGTGGAGGAGCATGAGCAGTGTGCAGCCGCAAACAAAGGAACACGGGGGGAGGGCTCCAAACACCATACATTCCCTTGCGTGATGGAACTGTGGCGAGACGGTATGTGGTGCAAGGCCTTCAATGCTGGACCGCACTGCTTGCCGTTTGCGCGGGAAGGGGAGATGTTGCGGCGTCGTGTGTGTGGGCATCTGGCACCTGGGGGTGCTGGATCGCAATGCCACCGCGCGGGGGGAGCTGCCTAGTGGCATCGCTCATCCTTGCAGCACGCACGCCTGTGCCCTCACCTTGCTGCCAAGGCGTGAGACATAGCCAAGACGGTTGAGAACAAAGCACAGCCATCGGACACAGGGAGGCTGCGCTCGGTGCCTTCCTGTGATGAAGTCAGGCCGGCGAGAATGTCGAGGGACCAGCACAAGGCGCGCCCATCCCTCCTTGTCGCTCTCCGCGTGTGCCGCAGCTGTGACGGCGACAGTGGGAGGGGGGGGGTAAGCAGGCGCGGTGGTGGGGGCGGCAGCTCGCCGTCTTTTCGCGGCGTTTGTGTGTGACGCGTAGCCGCAAACAAAGGAACACGGAGGGACTCCAAACACCATTCATTCCCTTGCGTGATGGAACTGTGGCGAGACGGTGCGTGCGGCGCTGGGCCAGCGCGCTGCCCGCGTGTGTCTGTGCTGTTTTTGTGCGGTGAGCGAAGGGGTTTGGGATTGGTAGGAGGAGGAGGGGGTGTCTTCTTGCTTCCCCTGCCTTGCTCATCTACCCTCTTCCCCCCGCCCCCACCCCCAAGCAGGATTGTGCTGCTGTCCGCTGTGTGGCGTGGTGCGGTTTCTGTCCCGGCTCTCACGAACAATCCCGCCCGGAGTTACCATA
>NC_018324.1:1533965-1598167 GCF_000234665.1 Leishmania mexicana MHOM/GT/2001/U1103
CTTGCTTCCCCTGCCTTGCTCATCTACCCTCTTCCCCCCGCCCCCGCCCCCAAGCAGGATTGTGCTGCTGTCCGCTGTGTGGCGTGGTGCGGTTTCTGTCCCGGCTCTCACGAACAATCCCGCCCGGAGTTTACCATACTTGATCTCTTGCGCGGACCTACGGGTGCCCAGATGTGTGGTGTGTGGTAGGCGGCGCGTACGTGTGCGCGCTGCAGCTGCGCCAAAGGGGTCTTTGTCAAATTCCTTGCAGCGGCTGGTGCGAAATGGTGGGAGGGAGAACTTTCTCTCCCCTGCCCTCTCATCCATGTTGGTGCCGTGCGAGGACCGTATGACTCCAAGAGCTGTTTGCCGTTGTGCGTGTGCGCGTGGGTGAGCGAGAGACGACGACGACAACTCAACCTCATTTTCAATACACAGCTGGTGAGAGCCTTTCTTTCGATGACGATGCACGAGTTAATCCATTCTCTGAGTCTCAGTGTGCGTGTGTATGTGCGCCGCTGCACTGCCGAACTGCGGCGTGGCGGTTGATGGACATGCGGGGGGCTGCTGTGTGGAGGAGCATGAGCAGTGTGCAGCCGCAAACAAAGGAACACGGGGGGAGGGCTCCAAACACCATACATTCCCTTGCGTGATGGAACTGTGGCGAGACGGTATGTGGTGCAAGGCCTTCAATGCTGGACCGCACTGCTTGCCGTTTGCGCGGGAAGGGGAGATGTTGCGGCGTCGTGTGTGTGGGCATCTGGCACCTGGGGGTGCTGGATCGCAATGCCACCGCGCGGGGGGAGCTGCCTAGTGGCATCGCTCATCCTTGCAGCACGCACGCCTGTGCCCTCACCTTGCTGCCAAGGCGTGAGACATAGCCAAGACGGTTGAGAACAAAGCACAGCCATCGGACACAGGGAGGCTGCGCTCGGTGCCTTCCTGTGATGAAGTCAGGCCGGCGAGAATGTCGAGGGACCAGCACAAGGCGCGCCCATCCCTCCTTGTCGCTCTCCGCGTGTGCCGCAGCTGTGACGGCGACAGTGGGAGGGGGGGGGTAAGCAGGCGCGGTGGTGGGGGCGGCAGCTCGCCGTCTTTTCGCGGCGTTTGTGTGTGACGCGTAGCCGCAAACAAAGGAACACGGAGGGACTCCAAACACCATTCATTCCCTTGCGTGATGGAACTGTGGCGAGACGGTGCGTGCGGCGCTGGGCCAGCGCGCTGCCCGCGTGTGTCTGTGCTGTTTTTGTGCGGTGAGCGAAGGGGTTTGGGATTGGTAGGAGGAGGAGGGGGTGTCTTCTTGCTTCCCCTGCCTTGCTCATCTACCCTCTTCCCCCCGCCCCCGCCCCCAAGCAGGATTGTGCTGCTGTCCGCTGTGTGGCGTGGTGCGGTTTCTGTCCCGGCTCTCACGAACAATCCCGCCCGGAGTTTACCATACTTGATCTCTTGCGCGGACCTACGGGTGCCCAGATGTGTGGTGTGTGGTAGGCGGCGCGTACGTGTGCGCGCTGCAGCTGCGCCAAAGGGGTCTTTGTCAAATTCCTTGCAGCGGCTGGTGCGAAATGGTGGGAGGGAGAACTTTCTCTCCCCTGCCCTCTCATCCATGTTGGTGCCGTGCGAGGACCGTATGACTCCAAGAGCTGTTTGCCGTTGTGCGTGTGCGCGTGGGTGAGCGAGAGACGACGACGACAACTCAACCTCATTTTCAATACACAGCTGGTGAGAGCCTTTCTTTCGATGACGATGCACGAGTTAATCCATTCTCTGAGTCTCAGTGTGCGTGTGTATGTGCGCCGCTGCACTGCCGAACTGCGGCGTGGCGGTTGATGGACATGCGGGGGGCTGCTGTGTGGAGGAGCATGAGCAGTGTGCAGCCGCAAACAAAGGAACACGGGGGGAGGGCTCCAAACACCATACATTCCCTTGCGTGATGGAACTGTGGCGAGACGTGACGTCTGGCAGAAGTGCAAAGCCGTTGAGGAAGATAACTTTATGAGCAAAGAAATGTATGTGGTGCCGTTGAGAGCGCGTAACCGTAGTCTGTGGTTTGTTCTCAGGCCAGTGCTTCTTTTGGATATCGTGAAACCCTATGCGTTCGAGAGGCTGACTTGAGAGACGGTGTGTGGCTATGTGATTCATGATGATTGTGCGCCAGGCCACTGGACGATCATGGCAAAGAAAAATCTTGTGTTATAGAGCGTTTTTCAGCTCTGCGAGGGCTCTTGTGTGCTCTGACGGATGCGAGATGGCCGTGCTACTTCTCAAGGTGTGCTGGTAGGGTGAAGGACACGCCCATCATCACCAGACGACCGGCGCTCGGTGCATATGGAGCAGGTCTGTGGGAAGAAGCGCATACAGGGAGCGCTATATCCGCTTCTTTTCCCTTCAGAAAGGCACACCTAGACGACACTTTCCCTTCACTACGTCTTTGTCCTTATTTTTATTATCTTTGCTTGTCCCAATACAGTCAATGATCGCACAGCAATAAGGGAAGATACCTGCATCCTTCTAGACCTCTTGTAAACTTCGCCAAATCTCTAGCCACGAGTGCCGAGCGTTGGTGTGCCCTAGGCGCCGCTCTCGCTCTTGGTCCCGTTTCTTCTCCTTTAACCACTTTTACACAAGTTTGTTCGCCGTCAAAGAGAAGGGAGCGAAGCATACGGGTACCAGTCAGGATGGAGGCAGACACACACTTCATTTTCCAGTACTCCACTCGCGAGGGCCACTCGTGGCTAAAGCGGGATGTGATGTCCCGCAACTACTCGCTCATCACCCCTGCGTACGGCTGCGGCCTTGTCAATGCCGTACTTAGCGCCTTGGAAGATGCCGCCGCTCACGCGCCCGTGGAGATCGACGCAACGGTGAAGATCCAAGCGGCGTTTCGAATGTATCAGCAGCGAAAGGCGTTCTTGATGTTGCGGCAGCATGCCTGCCTAATTCAGCGTGTGTATCGCGGCTACGCAACGCGTAAGCGCCTCGACGGTGAGCGGGCGACAGTGAGGCGGATGGCCTACCTACAAACGGTTTTTGACATGTTTGCTACACGGATTCAGGCATGTTACCGTGGCTACCAGAGTCGCAAAACAAGGTCAAACTACTACGCACAGCAAGCGTACCTGAATGTAGTAACTGCACGCTCGTCAGAGGTACTTGTACAGGCACTCAGCACTCAAGCAGAGCAGGACGCCTTGCGCAACGCGGAGGCAAAGCGCGTGCACAACCTTTCCTATGCCCGCCGCACGGCCCACATGCACTACATGGTGTCGACCTGTAGTGTTCCCAGTGTGTACCAACTTTCTCCGGCGTCATCGACGGCAAAACAGTCAACGCAGAACACTTCGAAGACTTGCAAGGCGGTACGCAGCCACGGTGGGGAGTGTGGCGTGGTGAGCCCGGTACCACCCGCCGTGAAGTCGGCCGGGGAAGGATCGGACGACTGCGCCGCAGATGATGAGAAGCTGATGACGCGGGCCGCCACCTACGTGTCCGGTCAAAAGCTGGAGGAGGACATTCGGCACCACGCCCGTGCAGCACGTCTGGAGCGCAACGCTGTCAAGGCCAAGGCAAGCCACAGCCCAGGTGTCCTCACTGTTCCCGCAACGGCTTCATCCCCGTCGCCCGATAAGACGATTGTCGCGGGGCCAGAGGCGGAGGGGGCCCCGATGAGCGCGACATCTCAGGTTTCAGGCCCACGATTGCCAGCGTTGACGCCTTCGCAGTCTGCGCAGCGCAGTCGTCCGGTCAACTCTACCGCTCCAGCGGCGACAGTGACGGTGCCGTGGGAGGTCTCGTCAGCCCATCCACCGCAGAAGCCGCTCACACCTCGAGCACCTCCTCTCACAGGTCCATCTTTCAGCCAGACGGCGCCGCCTGCTACATCTTCTCGCACAACTCGAACCCACCGAACGCCCCGAAAAGCGCAACAGGCTGCTGAGGATGACAACTTTCACGCCACTGGAACGGCTGCCGTGCCAACTGCTGGGCCAGCTCCCTCCGCAGCCAGCATCGACCCATCGGTGTCACGCGCTGCCGTCTCGTCTTTCCACCGCCGCTTTGCCGTAAAGCGGCATGACTGCCTAGAGCATCAGCTGAGCATCTCTAACGGAGTTGTGAGCGATGGCAACAGCTCGCACGCCTTGAGTAGCGCTCTTTTGTCAGCAAAGGAGGATGCGGCCGTACAGCGTAGCGTCGGCCACAAGGTCATGCAGGCGCTGCACGGCGATGTCATATTCAAGGTGTCCGCAAGGCAAGGCCTGCAATAGGATGGCGACGCGACGAGAAAGGTGGTATGCGTGTGTAGAAACGTATCGTCAATAGTAGTGGTGATTCCCGACGGTCACACGGCGCTGTGCTGAGTCGGCGTGTCGCCGACATGCGCAGTTGGTCTCCGTCCATACCAGCAGACAGACACACACAGAGGCACGTACACGCTTTCCTGCAGACTGAGATGATTGGCGAAGGTTACAACAAACGCCACATCCGTCGCGTCTTTTGCTCATAAACTCCGCCACACACCTCTCCCTCCCCGGACGGAGCTTCTTTCCTCATTCCGCACTCACACATGTACAACGATGACTTTTTGATTCTTCGCCTTCTCTTTTTGCTGTTTTGACTCCCCTACGCAGTGGTGGTTGACGGAGCACCCTCTGGTGCCCACCTATCATCTCTGCTGTGTGTTTCTGTATGTTGGCGTGTGCCCGGCATCGTACACGTGGAAGAAACAAGAAGAGAAGAGCACCGAACGACGACGAAGGGGCCGCTGGAAGCGCACATACAGCAGTTGTAACTGGTGTCACAGGGAGGGAGTAGGAGAGACGCTCGTCCCCTCTGCTCCTGAGAGCTCAGCATCGTGGTAACCCTGAGTCAGCCACCACCACCACCCCTTCGCCTACCGCGCCACGAACAACTTCAACCAGGAAGAATGAGTAGGAGACGGAGGGGCACGCTCAAAGAAGATGTGAGGTGACCTGCTTCACCTCTGTGTGCTGGCGCACTCCAACCGTTCATTTTCAGTCTCCTCCTCTATCAGGCCGCTATTTTCACGTGAGCACAGACACCTCCACCTCCACGCCGCCCCGAAGCACCACAAAAGCCCCAACGGCGACTTATTTATATCGAGCACACTGCCTTCTTCCTTTCATACGTTGGTGCTCTCTTTCTAGCATTCACTGCTCGGCTGTCAAAGCGAACACACACGCACACCCGCGCAGACCAACGCGCGTGAGGAAAAGAGCGGCGCATCGCGGCAGCCAGAGACGTTCATAGCGCCACGCTGGCCTCTCAGTTGCGTATACTCCTCCTCGGTTTCCAACAGCAGCCCTCCCCCCTTGGTCTTGTCTCTCGACGGACAGCAAGGCGTCTGCCGGACCAGCTCATCTGTCACCCTGTCCCTTATCCTTTCCCCAACGGTTCTCGATCAGGACGAAAGAAATGCGGTGTATATCCACTCGTTCCTATGAGTCAGCGGACCCTCTCACGGACTGCACGGTGGCCGTGCAGCAACTAATGAGTAAGCGTTCGCTGCTGCCGCCCTCCCCGACAGCCGACGAGCTGCTACAGCTTCTACAGGAGTCTGGCCACCCTTGCACTTCATCGACGGCGCCGGATAGCGACATGGGGGTGCTCGGGTGGCCGCCGGCGTCCTTCTCGGCCTCGAGCATCAAGTGCAAGTGTCCTACGAGCAGCCGTGTGGCGAGCAGTTTTGCCGCTGCTGGGGCTCACTCGGTGCTGGGCGAGATGCTGCAGTTCTTCGCCGAGTCAGTGACACACCTCTTCACGACCGGTGTGGCCGATCCGTCCGTGCGCGCGTTTCCTTCAGAGTGGGATCGTCGCCTGCATGCACCGGCAGCTGCGTCCCTGCGCCAGCACCACCTCTATGAGCTACAGGGCTTTAGCGCGCTGTTCACCTACATGTGGGGTCAGGTGGCTACGTCTTTGCCACTTTTGCGAGAGCAGCAGGGAGAAGAGAAGGCCCTAGTAGAGTCTACAGAGCGCAGCATGGTGTCGCCAAACTCGGAGGCGACGAGGTCCACTCGCAGCTCAAGTGCGAAGAGTCCAGCGGCGCAGCAGCCACCGTCCCCTCTTCTGCTCTCTACGTCAGCCGCCACAGCGCACCAGCCCCAACCCTTTCATCGGACCGCGAGAAAGGGCGGCAGTGGCGGTCTTCAAAGCGGAAACTCTTCAGGGCATGTGCGCCCTCTCCTCCCCCTCGCCCCGGCGGCTCTGCATCTGCCGAATGCTGAGATAGAGTCCGTCCACTGTCGAGGAAAGCGTCAGAAAGACGGCCTTAACTCTGCGGTGCCGAGTCGATTGGCAGCACAGCCGCCGACTCTAGCCGTGCTTCAGCACGCGCTGACAGCGCAAGCGAGGGCACGGGGACCATTTCTGCCCTCGATTCCGCCCGAAGGACTTTTGCCGTCTTCAGGTGCTCGAAGGCTTGAGGGGCCGCACCCAGAGAACTCCGGCGCGGCAAACGACTATGCAAAGCATTCGCTGGCATCGGCGGCGTCTGATTCTAAGGCGACAGCATCGCATCCCACATCAGCACAAATATTGTCGGTGGAACAGGCGATGCAGCTGGACCGTCAGCGTGAGCTGCAAAGAAAACTAGGAGTCCGCCGCGTGCGCAACTACGCAGCCGAGGATGACATGCGCAACTACCTCGACAACTATCAGGCTAATATGCGGAGTGTGTTAGAGGGAGATGATGTGGCAGAAGATGGCACGTAGTGGGAGTATTGCTTCGATCTTTGTTTTTGAGGGGGGAGGGGGAAATTTTCAGCACCTCCACTCGCACGCACGTCTGCAGCTATTTGCTCAGCTGCTCCAGCGCCGAACTCTGCTCGCTCATATTTTTTTTGTTTCGTTGTGCCTCACCATGATGTAAACTACAGAGCCAAATGGATGCGAGGGAAGGGAGGGCTGACGATGTCTGCACTTGTGTTTTGTGTGACACCTGCTTCTCTTCTTTCTCCTCTCATCCACTACAACCTCTTCCCTTGTCTTCTTCACACCTCTCTTCTTGCCTTTAGTGGATGAAAGCCCCCCCCCCGATGAATGGGGACGCCTCAACGCGTGGCATCAGAGCCCAGCCCCCACTCTTTGTGGGGAAGCCGAGCAGCCTGCAGCCTTCCCTCCGGTACGACTGCGGTGTCGTGGTGCTGATGGCCAGTTCTGGGCTGGCGCGGAGCCGAAGAGACGTGCGGCCACAATGAACTTTTTACCAGCTAAGGACGAACTGTGTTGACGATCCAGAAAGCATATGCATCCGCCTGCGCTGTATGCGGTTGCATGGCCGTGGGTCTGAAGGGCGCCAAACGGTGTTGGTTGGCTCTATTCCTGGGCGTAGCTGCAGTGCAACAAAGCCAGATGAGCTGTGGCTGTGCGTGCGTCTGTTTGCTGGCGTGTACCTGGCCGAAGTGGGCCTGCAAAAGGTATCAGAACAACAACAAAAAGTGCACTGCGTAATCGCGGAGAGCAGCACTGGTACAAGCAAGCCCATGGAAAAGAAGTCACTCGCACAACGTCGCGCGCTTGTGTAACGGAGAGGAATAGAACGACGCGCAGAAAGAGGAAACCAACAACCCTGGCACGCATCCACACCCTCTGTGCACCTGCGACTCGCTGGGGGTGAGGGACGACGTCGGTGCGCACGTGCCAATGATGCCTGGCTGCAGCGTGCCCTCCGCTATCTTGGCTGGGAAAGGGATCTGCTGCGTTAAGCGCGCACCTGTATAGGGGCATGGGCCCTTTATCACCGCCCTCGACTGCGCTGCACCTTAGCCTCGAGCTGGTAACGTTGTCTTCGTGTTCAAGTATCTCTCTCTTCTCGCTCGCAGCGTGCTAGACTTCTCTGCACTCCCTTCCCTTATCCCTCTCTTCTTTTCACGGGTATGCAGCCGCCGGTCTCCAATGTTTGAAGTGGCGCTGGTGTACTCGACCTTATTTTTTTTCTCTTCCTCTCCGCCGCTCTGGACGATCTAGTGTGTGTACGTGTGCGTGGCATGTACTTCACAAGGAACGTTTGCAGACGCACTTCCATCCCACCCAGCTTACTCACAAGAGGAAGTTGCCCTCAGAATAGCACGACGGCAGGTGCCGAGCCAATTCACGTGCTCTCTCTGCTTCGCTCTCCGCCTCTGTATTCTTTGCCGTGTGCAACATACCCTCGACAGCACTGTGCTGTGTGCCTGCATGCGCTACGCTTGCTTCTCTGTTCTCACGCTGTTGTCGCTGTGCTTCGCGACTGCAGTCTTCTCATTTTTCCTCCTGTTCGTACTCTTATCATTTCGTGGCGCTCTCTGTATGTCGTTCACGTTGTCTGCGTAACTCTGGCTGCGAGTGTCTTTACGTGTGCGCGTGACCGCATTGCGTGTTCGGCACTCCGTGGTCGTCTACACCATCTGCACATTCCTTTTAGGTCTCGCTCCTTCCGATGGTGTTGACGGTTGGTGTTGTCGTTGATTCTCTCTCTGTCTGTGTCTGTCCGTGTGTGCCCTTCTCTCTCTACTCGTGCTTCTCCCTCCCTAATCACCCCTTCCCGTGGCCTTTCTGAACGGATTGCGTGTGGATTACGCGCGCACACGTACCCGAGCTCGGACGGGTGCTGCGAAGTAGCATGTCTCGAATGGCGAAGCGCCCTTTCGGTTCTCACGGGGTGCGCTACTGGCGTACGCGGCGCCTTCTTCTCCGCATTCCCCTCGCACTCGCTGTCCTGGTAGGCGTCAGCCTCGTTGTGGTGCTGTGGCTTTCTGCCTACGAGAATACAGGCGTGACGGAGATACTGAGTGAACGACACTTTTTTCCGCCGGCAAAGCACGGCGCGAAGGACGAGGGCAAAGAGGTCCATGCCTACGGCGAGAGCGCATTTCGCCGGCCCTCCTCCGTTTCTACGACGACGCGTACTCCTGCAGAAGAGACGCCAAACGGAGTAGACGCGGTCTGGTTCAGCCCCAACACCAGAAATTCTCTCGACCGCAACACGTCCTGGCTGCAGTCTGTCTTCACCTCTGCGGGCAGGGTACGTGTTGCTCTTCCATTCGGCGTCCACGCAGACACCGGTGCGTTTGTGGCGCAGAAGCCGCGGCTGTTTGCCTTCATAGCATCATGGAGCACCTATGGACGCGCACTGATGGCGCGTGGCGCACAGGGCAACGATACTGCCGCCGTCTCAGATATTGACGAGGAGCTGCAAATTTTTGCGCGGAGAAGAGTAGTGCCTGTGAAGCACGTTGAGGTGCGCCTGCTGCGACAGCGTAGGTCACGAAGTACGTGGGCAAATGAGACCGAGACCACGCTGCCCATCGTCGGCATCCTTCCTCGTGAATCGACGACACTAGTGTCTGCAGAGGAATTGCTCGTGAAAAGCGCCGTGGACCAGGAAGGCTTAGCGCCTTTGGTGGCAGCGGTACAACCAGGCAGTGATAACAAGGAGTCGACTGTCGTAGGCATCGACACGCGCTTGCGCGTGTCAGCAGCCAAAAGGTTCGGCGGTGGTGCAAACCACGATGCAGGCGATAGCACCTCTCTGCTACCCTTTCCCTTGCTAGAGTTGAGCAGCGTTCCTCGGCGCCGCGCCACGTCTCCCGACTCCGCCACGCCGGCAAGCCCCGATACTTCCCCCGCGACAGCGCTGTTGAAGTGGCGTACCAGCCGCACGACGGCGCCGGCCAGCAGCGAGGCACTGGAGATCACCCTCGACATTGCCCATCCCAGCCGGTCCAGTTTGAATGCCCCCTTGCGTGCAGAGGAGGACGAGAAGATGCGTCCGGGAGCCCGAGACGACACCTACGCCGCTGCCCTTGAGGCCACCGTGTGCAGTGCGCGTCTTGTTCGCCTCTATGGCTTCAGTCCCTCCTTCTCGCCGGCTCAGACTCACGGCGGCTCTGCCGATGTTAGCGCGGCGGTGGCGGCAGGGGGCCTCAACTTGATTCCGTTGAACATGTCCGAGGAGGTGGAACTGATGGTCGGTGGAGAAATGCAGCTGTTGTCTGGAGGCGCACGACTGAGCGGCCTTGTACCCCTTGTCTACCTGGAGCTCTCCGACAAGAGTGCTGCAGGCGCGCAGCAGGGCGCAGCGATAGCTGGACGCCAAACGGTGGGGCTGCTTTGGCTGCACCCTGGCTCCTTCTTTGTCTCCACCTTGACTTTGACCGACCCCACCGGTGACCACAAGCCACTACGCACGTGCGTACGGCTGCGCGGCACCGCCGGCGCTACCGGACTGTATCTGCTTCCGGGGCCGACCGCGGTGGAGGTGCTACGCCAGTACTACACTCTCACCGGGTTTCCCACCCTTCCTCCACGATTTCTCTTGGGGTATCATCACGGCTTGCGTGGCGCCGTCGCTACCACCCAGCAGGCCGCCGAGGAGCTTAGTGAAGCCTTTCGAAGCTCTGGTGCACCACTGGACAGTGTGTGGATCACTGACCCTGCCGTGGCGGCGGGCGATACTCCGTTCACATGGAACCACACCCGCTTCCCGGATCCGCTGGCGCTGCAGTCGAACTTGTGGTACCGGGGCCGGCGGTACGTGGTTTTGCGCAGTGTCCCCACCGTCCCGATAACGACTCGCTCTCCGTTACTCCTCGAGGGCCGCCGCGGGGGTCTTTTTGTGTCTCTGAGCGCCGCGGATACGGCCGGGTGGCCGGTACTCAGCGTGGATGGCGTGCCCAGCCACGTCGTCGACTTTTTCAACCCGACAGCACGCAAGTGGTACGGTGGCATGCTCAAGTACCGGCGCTACGTCGGCTCCTCAAACCACACGTTCATCAACCTTCAGCATAGCGCGCCCACCGTGCTGTCGAACGCGGCGCCGGCAAAAGTGAGGGAGGAGTTGCTGTGTTTGCCACCTGGCGTGCGGGCCAGTGGCGAGCAGCTGCCGATGGACGTGGGCCACTATGGCGGCGTTCATCATCGTCAAGTGCATCAGCTGCTTACCGTGCAGTTTGCGCGTGCGACACACGATGGCATGCTGCGTCGGACCCGCTATCACCGACGCGCTTTGACGTTCGCCGAGAGCTACTTCGTTGGCACGCAGCGGTATGCGGTGGTGCGGGTGGAGACGCGGCCGCGGTGCGCTAGCGCTGTGCGTTCCGACTCGGCTGCGATTCTGACGGAGGCGTGGCGTGCTCTTCAGACAGCCGTGCATCAGTGTACGCAGCTGGGAGTACTCGGCATTCCCTTCAGCGGCGCTAACCTCGCGGATGGTCTTGCGTCGCGATTGCTGCTGCTGCAGCTGGCGAAGTCGGCGAGCACCACTGCGACACTCACCGCCCCTCTGGCAGGCGTTGCAGGCGAAGGTGGCGGCGACGGCGCCGTGGGAGTGAATGACGAGCTGACGGCGCCGCCGGCTTCATCGCCAGGCGCTATGGAGGAGATGGAGCAGCTTCTTGTACGGTGGTACCAAGCAGGCGTCTTCTTTGGTGCGATGTACGCCGACGAGTCAGCGCCGGCAGTCGAGACGACAGGCACTGGTGTTGTTGTTTCATTGCGGTCGTCATCGACAGGTCCGTGGTGGATGCGGCTGCCTGTCGCCGCGGCCACCCGCCAAGCCATTAACGCCAACCTCCACGTCCGTTATGCGTTTCTGCCCTACCTCTACACTGCGGCCTATCACGCTAGCGAGGAAGGGGCGATCTTCCTGGCACCGCTGGCGTTCACCTCGTCGGAGGCATCGCCGCTCAGCCAGGAGACGACCATGCCAACCTGCTACGCCGCGGGCAGTGCGTTGATTGTGTGCCCTGTCACTCAACCTGTGCATCCCCCGCGAGATACATCGAGGAGCAACGGCACTCGCAGCGCAGATTGTAAGGGCTTTTTCGACTTGTGGACAGGAGTGTGGCATAGCACCGTTTCTTCTGGTGCTAGGCACGCGTCGTGGTGGGAAGGAGCGGCACAGTATTCCGCGCAGAATCGCGCACTGGCCTCTAAGGAGCTCGGGTGGTTGGCGACCAACGACGCCGTCTCTCTCCAGGATCTTCCCGTGGCGGCGTCTCTTGCGCCTGTGTTGCTACGCAGTGGACACATTGTGGCGACTCAAAACGTTTTCTCCCCTAGGGTGAACGGCACACACGTAGGGGACGACAAAATCGTCGGTGACGCGCATGCGCTGCACAGCACCCACGTGGGGGCAAACTGGACCCTCACCGTGGCGCTGCCGCCTCTGCCAGCCGCGGAAGGTGCTGTCGCCACATCGCCGGTGCTTCTGGCCGAAGGTGATGTGTTCTGGGACGAAGGCAGCCACAACAGCCAGCATCAGCCTCCAACCATGAAGCCCGGTTCCTCAGTGCTGCCGGACATGCCCTACATCCCGTCGAATGTGCACCACTGTGCGCTACACGTGAAGTGCCTCTACGAAGCAGCGGAGCCATCTGAAGGGACTGCGCGACTGACGGTGGAAGTGACACAGACGTCCGAATCGTGCGCGGAGGCGTTGGCAGAACTCGTGTCGCACTGGAACGCGGAGCCGCAGGGATTCGCAGAGCGCTTGGCGAACGCAAAGGCGGACAGAGATGCGCGACTTCATCGGCTGCAAGTGGAGCAGAACGAGCAGGAAGACAAGGGTATGCGTGGTGGCAGAGGTGGGGCAAAAGACTCTCCTGATGCCTCGACGTTTACAGGCGAAGACCTGCGCGGACTCCACTTGCCTAATGCCCAGGACGAAGCCACGCGCAACAAGCTTTGGACGTCGTACCTCCTTCAGCGTCTCCGGTTTCTCTTTCAGTGCGAAGAGGACGCGGCACGCCTCTCGCCGAAGTCGTCTACATCAAGAGCGATGGCAGTTGTCGTAGAGCGGCGCAGTCGCACTGGCGGGACCCCAGGCGCGCAGGCGGATGAGGACAGTGCTGTGAGAGCAAGTGTTCGTGCGTCCCACGACATGTCTGACGCACACGCAGTTCTCGTGCATCTGATATCGGATGTGCAGGATGAAGGGGCAGGGGGGTCGGTGTTTGGCGCCCGTAAAGTCGTGCTCCCAGACGGCTTTGTCAGCGTTCGCGTGCCACCCCATCACACGTGGAGGTTCACCTTTTCCCTGATGAATTAGGCGGACTGGTTGCAAGCGTGGATGGAGCGGGTCGGGCATGGAGGAGGGAGACGCCGCTGCCTCGACAGACGTTGTCGATACGCCTCCTCCTCTTCGACGTGCTTGTGTTTTTTTTGACTCCCCGCGTCACGGCTAGCCTGCTGCGCTCCATGGAACTTGGAAATAAAGGGGGAAGCAAAAAAAAAAGGCGCTGCCGGATACTTTTTATTATTATTATTTTTGCTCATTTTTTTATTCTCCTCTGCTTTATCGTGTTGCACCTCCCTGGACGTTCGAGGCCGTGGTCTCTTCACGTAACTGCTGTCGGCTCTCTCTCTTACGCCGTGTTTTAGGAAGCATCCCTGTGCAAAGGGAGAGGGGGTGCGATGTACTTCTCATTAGTATATAAATATTATTATATTCTTTCGTGTGTGTGTTTGTGGAGGGGGAGGTGCTCGTGTCGTGACTGCACTTGGCATGTTTCGGTCCGCCGCCTGATGTGCGCCCACAGGTGGCTCCACTCGACTATCTTTCGTTTGGTTTCTGTAGTAGGCATAGCTGGCCCTCATCTCCACTCCCTGCGGTCACCGTGTTGTGTTCTCGCAGGCATCTCTTCCCTTCCCTCCCATCTGCCCTTTGTATCTTCTACGTGTATCTCCTCTCTTCTATTCCTTCGCTCGTTCTCCAACCCTCACGCTGGCACACCATCACAGCCTGGGTGACGGATTCCTTTGCGCGAATCGTCTCGCCACTGCGAGCGAGCTGCTGGCCCAACACTCACGTTTGCTTTGTTTTGCGCTGCCCCAAGTAGATGTTGTGTAACCGATGGGCTGGAAGCACCGAGATGGGAGCCTGCACAAGTGTTCTTCGCTCGTTCTCCTCCCTGGCAGAAGAAAATGAGAGGGCTGCATTTGCAGGGCGGATAGAGGGAAGGAGACAACTGCGAAGCCCCCCTCCCCTGGATGCCAAGCGGGATCCTTTTCGCGTAGTGGCAAGCGATGCGCTTGTGTTCCCCGTGCTTCGATGTGCCCCGCAGGCACGCGCGCGCATTCGCTGCCTGTGCTCTCTGTGTGGGAATATGTGACTCGTGGCATGCACGTAGAGGGCTCACAGCTGACGCGTCGGCTACTTCCCGTTTCTTCCCTCCCCCTCCCCTCCTGTAGGGTCAAGGGCTCATCGCGTTCGGCGGTTGCTGTCTTCGCTTTTGTTTCGTTTCTCCCCCACCTTCCCCCGTGACCGGGACTGTCGCCGACGCTCTTCTCCACTTGCGTCCTTCAGAACACGTACGCGCTGAGCATGTCTTTTAGGGCAATACTGCGGCATCTGGCGCGGCCCACCGCCCACGGCTGCGCACAGGCAGCTCCCCTCTCATCCTCGCCGAAGAAAGATCAGCAACAGATGGCACCGCTGCTTCAGTTCCCTCAGTTCCACCCCATCCCTTTCCCACAGGACAAGTTTCTCTCCATCAAGTCCCGCTCTCTCGAAACGTACACAAAGGTGCGTGGCGATGTGCTGCAGCGGTGCGCCGATCTATGTGCGCAGCTACAGCGTCGGCAAAAACAGGCAGGGCAGAGCGGAAGGGAGACGGCCTCTGTGGCAGGACCTGTTGGAGAGGAGGCGTCCGCCTCACCGGCCGCCGGGATATCGCCGGAGCTGCCGGCCCACCCGTTGACACCCCACCAGGCAGAGGAACTTCTTCTCTTGACAAAGAAGGTGGAGGACCTCGTCCACTACCAGGGGTTCCTTCTCACCGACGAGCTTGTCTGGCGTATGTTCCACCTCTGCATACAGTGCGGCGCGCCCCAGCTTGCGGTGGACGGGTGGCTGCAGAAGCACGTGATCGCAGAGAAGCGTGGTCCACCCTTCCCGCTTTTTATCCTCGAGGACTTGGCAGCCACGCTACGCGCCTCCCTACTGCCGCGGCTTCCCGAGAGCGGGGCATGCCTTACATGCAGTAGTGTTTTACTAGCAGCGAGTGCTGGCAGCGCAGACGAGAATTTCAGTATCGCCTTTGAGGATGGCCTTGCGGCGGCGCAGCGATTCCTTCGGCGCCATCTCCTCCACGCCGGCTGGCCGACATCTGACGCAGTAACGACTGAGCTCCTTAGCGCGGCCCAAACGTACACGGCGCACTTGTTGGCGGAGCACGTGTGGCCTGTGTGGCAGGCGCTGGAGGCGATGAACCTGACGTTTACCGATCTACGGGCCAAGAATATCGAGGACGAGGAGGAGCAAGAGGCAGCGAACGATGAGCGAGGGAGCGAGAAGAAACCAGACGGATGTTCAAGTCACATGAGCGAAGGAGAGCAGGGCAGGTGTGCCGCCTGGTTGCCTGACGCGGCGACACAGACCGTAGCCGTGCGCACCGCCCTCATGTCGGTGACGCCGCTCTATTCATTCTATGCACCCCCGTCGTCAGCACCGCCTCCCAGCGTTGCCGAGGGCCAGAGGGACTCTTCGAAGTCTGCCAAGACAGCGAGCACACGCGCACACGCGCTGCTCTGCAATGATCCGCCATTCTTTCCGAACGAGACGGCCGCCATCGTGGCGCCCCTTCGAGCACTCTTAGATACGTGGCTGGTGTTGGCCCAGTGCGCGGCCGAGGCGAAGGATGTGCCGCTGCTGAAGGCACTGCTGCGCACCGTGTGTCTCGGCTTCCTCGCGCGTCCGGCGGCAACCAGTGGTGACGAACGCGATGCAGGGGAAACGGAGGATGGAGCGCAACTGTCTCCGGTCTGCGTGAACGAAGATGCGTGGTGCCAGTACGCCGCCCCTGACACGGAGCAGACCAAAGATGCGGCGCACCAGCGCGCTGCTGAGCTGCAGGCTCGCGCAATGGTGCGCGAGTTTGTTAACGGCAGCCTTTCTGTACTTCAGTATGGACTTTTGTGTGCAGAGCAGGAGGCAGCTCTCTGGCAGCTACATGATACGTTCGCGTTGATTTCGGCTGTCGCCGCTTCGCTGCGTAATCTTCAGGGTCCACAGAAGAAGCGAGGCAGTCACTCAGCCACCGCCGACGACGCTAGGCTGCATCGCATGTCTGCCGTATCGCTTGCTCAGCCGGCACCGGCTGAGGAGGCAGATTGCCTACTGCGTTTGGCACTGCCATGTGCGCTTGTGTCGTCTTTCGCGCGAGGACAACATGCCGCAGGTGACGAGGAGCACGCGAGTGCCACGGCGGCGATGTACGCCTTCGTCTGCGATGCTCTCGCACACCCTGCGGAGACGACGGCGCACCCATACGCCGAAGCAGGGTTGTATGCTGCTCTCGCTACTGGTGACGAGGCGCTGCTGACCCAAACTGTCACCGCCGACATGGCAAGGAACAACTCGGGAGCGACGCTGCATCTACTCCACGCACGCGCGCTGCATGCGTACCGGCGAGCTGCCACGAGGCTCGCCACCACGCATGAAGGGGGTGAGGAGAAGGCACCCGAAGATGACGCTTGGGATGCGTGGACGGCAACGCTGCGGCAAAAGGTGTCGCAGGCCACCAGTGGAAGTGGTGACGCGGACATACCGCAGGCGCAGCTTGTCGAAACCTGTCTGACGGTTCTCACCCTTGGCGTCGCGAGACGCCAGGCACAGGGGGCAGCTGCCTATGTGCAGTGCGTTCAGCAGCTTACGGCGACATCGGTTGCGGAGGAGGGCGACGACACACAGGATGATGGCCATAACTCCTACGGCAATGCTGAGGCAGAGAAGCAACGTCGGGAGGCGATCAAGGTGGGTTGGGCGCAACTCTATGATGGCGCGACCGCTTGTGCGCAGGACATGCTGAACCTAGTGGAGCAGCTGTTGGATGCCTCGTCCTCAGCCGACGCCACGGCTTCCTGTCTGTCTCCATTATCGCTAAGTACCCTCGCTGTACTGACTCGCGTGGGAATCTACGTGGAGGAAGAGGCGCAAGCAAGGGCAGCGTCGGCATCAACCACGAGCGAGGATCTTTCAAAACCTGCCGGCGTCTCTCCGTCTCCTCTGCCTCTTACCATCTCTCTCGACCGTGTCGTGGCGCGGGTGGTGAGAGACACATGCATTCATCTGCGCTGTGCCTCGACTGCATCACCGACCGGTGTAGCACCGACGGCGACGTCTAGCGTTGTTGGAAACTGGGTTCAGTGGGTGCTGCTAACGCTGATGGCCCGGAGAGCGTGGACCGACGTGCTTGCTGTGCTGCGTGCGCTGGATGGCGAGGCGAGTGGGGGAGGAAGTGCTGCGAATGCGGCTGGAACTTCGAGCACGCTCCTCTGCAGTACCACTGTCGATCCCTCCGTGTTCGCAGCTTTGTATGCACGCGCCATGGAGGATGGCGCTGCGAGCGTTTGCGCCTTTCTGCGCCCCCGGCGTGAGCGGCTGTTCTTCTGAGTGGCGTTGTGTGACAGCGACTCGCGTTGCTTAACGCGCCAACAAGCGCACATGTCCTTGTGCGCCGTTGCAAATATGTGTACCTCCGCGAGACTTCCCTTTCTCCTGTTGATGTTGACCCAGTCGGACGGCAGAGGAAAAGGAAGGTAGAGGACAGCGTCCTGGCAGCGAAGCTCAAGGGTAAGTTGGGCGCCTCACTCACGACAGCCATGTGCCGCGTTCCCCCTTTACAGGCGACACGAACCCTGGCTGCGTCTCCGTCGTCGGATATGCATTGAAGACATCTGAATGCATCTCCGCACTGCTGCACCGTTACATCATCGGACCTTCTCTTTCTCTCGCTCCATCCCTCCCTCCGTTTCCCGTTGCCTGCATGAGGCATGGTCACTCGGGCCACCTGCACCAGCATCAGAACGAAAACGCATACACGCGCTGAGGCAGCAGTAGTGCAGAAGGCAGGCGGACTTTTTACTTTTTTTTCCACATTTGCCGCTCAGAGATCCGCCGAACGCAGACGCACGCACGCGTCAATCATGCGCCGTACACGTCTAGTGTGCACGGCGACGCCGGAGAAGTTTAGCATCCTTGGAACCACTCATCCTAAGCCGAAGCGCAATGGCATGGGCCGTAACAACAAGATGCGCAGCAAGCCTAGCGACAACGTGGCGTGGTACGACAAGGGTCCTGTGGAGTGGCTTCCGCGCCCCGTTCGGCTCACTTACGACCAGCTCGACCAGCTGCGCGACTGGATGATGCGCGAGACCATTGCTGGACGCACGGAGGAGTTCAACAAGATCCGCCACCTGCACCGGGAGTGGTCGCAGCACCCGCTCATGCCAGTACTTGGCGATGTCGAGCCGAAGTTTCCGCTCAACTTGTACAAGCAGAACCATCGCGCGAAGAAGCGCTTCCTGGTGCGTTGGCACAAGGCAAACAGTCCAACGTACTGGATGTGGATGCCGCGTGGTCCGGCGGTGGCGACTCCTCTCCACCGCTCAAGCCCCTCACAGTTTCCGGAGCATTGGAAGGCCCTAGCACGCAATAGCAGCAGCAGCGGCGGCAGCGGCAGTAGCTCCGTAGCTCAATAAGCAAAATGTGACGACAGCGACGCAGGCTCCCCGCTTACCCGGGACGGTGAGCAGTGCTAGCCGCGCACACGTACATGTTATGACCGAAACAGAAACGTGCGCCCCTTCTTGCTCGCCGCATCTCGCTGTCTTGTGGGGTCGTGATGTTACTGCGCAGAGTCTCCTTCGAGTGTGTTTTCTACGCGCTTGCGTGGGTGTTTGTGTGTGTGTGTACATCGCCGATGATCGTTGGACAGCACGTGCAACTGTTGTGACGGTGGACAATGCCTTTTCTCGGCGGCTGATCGACACGGTATTGAGGTGTGTACATGTGCGGGTGTCGTTTAGTGGTCCCGTGTTTCGCTGTAATTAGTCCTCTTGAAGAAAGGAATTCAAAGACGAAGGAGGGGATGGGTAGAGTTGCGGGCAGAGGCCGTGCTCTCAGATGGTTGAGTCGGCGCATGGCTGGGACGCGTGTGTCTGCGTCTGCATGGCACTACGCGATGCGCCTGCGCGAGGCTGGGGGAGGGCCGAGCGGAGTGGAGCCCGTGCACTATGGCAGAGAAATGGGCACGCTGGTCACAGAAGCCCGGCTCCACTCTGTATTCTTCGTTTCTTCTCACCTCGTTTCTCCCGTGCATCTCTCTCTCTCTCGTGTGTGTGTGTGTGTGCTTGTTGGGCCCGCCTCCGCACCGAATCGTCTCTTTTTTTTCTGGAGACGTACACAGGTAGAGGCCCCAAAGGCAGTCAAACGACGTGCGAGTCAGCGATGGGCATGCTAGATCGCCGCGCAAAGGATAAGCGCTCTTGTGGGGGGCGCACCGTCAATGCTCTCTGCACCGTCTTCAGCCTGCGCATCGCCCTAGGCATCATCTACTTCATTCTTGTCGTACTGCTGTGCATAATGCAGGACATACCGCTTTTCTCCACCCCAACCATTCGTATCATGAACATAGAGGCGAGTCACATCGTCGGAGCCAAGACGTTCATCGCTGACACATGGTTCAAAGTGGACCAGTCCATCTACGGTGCCAACGTCACGGGGCACATCGACGTAAAACTGTGGGTAACGAAGATGAACATGGATGTGGAGATTCCATACGGGTTCCTGCCACAGAACATCTCGCAAGTTTATCACGTGCAGGATGTGCCTTGCGCCGAGTTTCGGAACTTCTTCAGGTGCATGCAAATTTTCAGCCTGCTCTCCATCTTCACTGGCTTCATTGTGTGGGTCTTTACAGTCTCCAACTTCTTTACCCGCATGTTCCTGCCGCTTCTATGGCTGTTCCTGTGGGTAACGATCGCATTCACGGCAACGACGGTGGCCATGATGTTCCGCGTCCTCTGCGATGGCGCGTGCTACGGTGAGGTTGACGAAATTCCGCCATTCACAAGTCTGGCCATGCCGATGGACGGCTTTGCGCTTGCTTTCATTTGCCTCCAGACGTACCTCGTCACCTCCCTCATGACGGTCTTCCTTTAAAGCAAGGAAAAAAACGAGGGGCAGAGGAGAGAGCAGGATGTGGAGGCGGGGAGGAGGGGGGCGACGCTGGCACCTCCTCACCGTCTCCCTATTCCCTCTCTCCGTCCCCCTTCTGTCTTTTCGCGATAGGCCATGAATGGGGTGAGTGAGACGGTAATGCATCGAGGGGGGAGAGGTAGATGGAGGTTTTTCTGGGATTCAGGAAGTGCCAAGAAAATATTCAGAGCGCTCTCACGAGCGACAGGACGAGGTGAGAGAACTGCAGAGGTACAGAGAACGGCGCACTTTTTTTGCTGCGCGCGTTGAGGAGAGACTCAGCTGCCGCACAAGAAAGATGCAGAAACGTGGGTATGGGAAAGGAAGCCTCCTGCCCCCCCCTCCGCCCTACAAGATGGGTCTCTGCGTGCACTTTAAACGCCGTGAAGAAAACGGCACAACGCTTTTAGTTTCTCTCTCCTCATGAGTAGGTTCATCATGTCTTGTGTCTAACGTTATGCATCCATCTTTTTTTTGCGTTGCGTTTTTCGTTGTTCGTGTGGCTGCGGGTGTACGACCCTACGCGTAGTCAGGCATGGGTATGTGAGGGTTGTGCGTACGTGTCTGCCTGAGTGGCTCTGGGCAGCTGCCTCTCTTTTTGTGCCTTCGCTCCTCAATTTATCGTCATATTCCTTTTTCTCACCCACGCGCTACCTCGACGATCGCCTCAACCCACCTAGTCCTCCTCCCGCGAGCGCGGTGCCGGTGCGACCGCACAGATCTTTGGTGCCTTCGAGTGGACGTGTCTTTTTTCATGTCTACCCTCTTCACGCACCCTTTTTCCCCTTCTGTTTGCTCGCCTCCTTCTGCCGGCGGTAGCACGGTGGAACCTTTCAGGAGGGAAGCGTCAGAGGCGAGAAACGCGGTAAAGGCAGGGCGGTATGAGCGAAGCGAGGTTGCTTAACACGGCTGGACAAGGGACCAAGATGGTGCTCTGCAACGCAACATCAGCCCCCCCCCTTTGCACAGACACGCGGTCACTCCTTCCACGTAAACGCACACAAACCCACCACGGCGAACAGCTTTTCAAGCCACCCCAATATCATGTGCTTGTATGCTCTTCTTTCTTGGTTGCTCGGCCGAATTCTCCTCCCCTTCCTTCGTTTTTTTCTGCTTACCCGCCTCTATCTTTTGCTCACTGCATCTCATCCTCTTCCCATTTTTATTCCTGTGCTAACCCCTGGATCTCCTCTTCTGTTTGTTTACATTGTTCTTACGTGCTTACACAGGAACGTGTCTTGGGGGTGGATATCACCCTCCCCTCTCTCTTCCCTCTTCCACGATGTGTGATGCCCCCCATACGATAAGCACCCGGTGTGCAACTTTCCTCCTCCTCCCCTCAACCCACCATCCTTTCACATGTGATCGCCTGCATAAGGTGATCCGCATAGATGTCCCCCTCCCTCCCCCCTCTTCTTCCTAATGTGCGTGGATGTATTTTTTTTTCTTTGGTGTCGTGCGTCTCTGTCTATGCCCTCTGCTCACGCACTCTTTTTTATTTTTCTTTTTACTTCGCCTCTTCCCCCTTTTCCTCTCCCCTGCGCTCATGTTTACGCTTTTTTGTTGTTGCTCCTTTCGCACACGCCCCTCTTCCTCGCCTGCCCATCTCTTTATAAGGTCCCATCTCCACCTCCTCCAGCAGGGCAGGAGGAGGTGACGGGCCGACATGCGCTTGGTTATCGGATCGAAACGGTGGCGAGGATGAAGGCGACTTTGTCTTTTTTTTTGCGTGTGTGTGTCTCTGCTCTCTGTCTCCCTTTGTTCACAATTGCTCCTTTTTTTTAATTATCAAGCCCACATGTACGTGAACACCCTGCCATGAATGCCCTCCCCATCCACCCCCCCCCTTCATACGTTGCATGCTTCGATGCTGTTTTGTGTGTATGTCGACGACTCACAGGACACCTTGCTCATCTGCTGTAGCACTTCTCGATCATACTCCCCTCTTGGAGGCTGCATCGCCCTTGGAGCCCCTCTCTTCTCCTCCCTCCTTTTCCTGTGTGTATGTTTATTATTGTATGTGTTTCTGTGTGTCTCCCGATGTATGGCTGTCTTTTCCTTCTTGATTATCGCCCTGCGACTATGTGTGCATCCATCGCTTTTTATAGGCTTCCCCAAATCTCTATTTCTTTTTATTTTGCCTCCCTCCTCCCTACCACCCAACCCAGGGCATCGTGGCTCTGTGGAAGGACGGTGCGTTTAGTCGTCTTTTTCGTTTGCTTGCTTGTGAGGACGGGTGTTGGTCGTCGTGGTGGCTGAGGCCTCGTGTGGTTTTCCTCTGACTGCGGCAATCGAGCGCTTATTCTTTGGTGTGTGTGTATGTGGCTGCTGTTGTTATTCGTGGTCCTTTTTCCCCTTTTTTTGTGCGTCTCTGGTTCTCGGTCGTCTTCCCACACGAGCGCAGAGGAATTTAGTGGGTTGATGGTTGTACCACGCAATGCCTTGCAGTCGATATGCCCTTGCATGCGCATGTGCTAGTGAAAATGGAAACAAGAGCAGCTGAAAGCGCACATAACGAGCGTGCCACGGGAAGGCCCTTCAGGTCACGAAGCGTGGACCGCTCGTGCAGCAGGAAAGTTCTTGCGGAGATTTGTGTCACTTCCTAAGCTGCACACGCTGCACGGCAGCAACTGAAGCAAAAAACAAGAACACATACACACCCTTGAGATAGATAGGAGGAGGAGAGCAGCATCGCTTGGTTGCTCCTTCCCCCTTTTACCTGCACACTCCTTTCCTGTGCTCGTCAATCCTCTATCTCCCTCTCTTCTTTCCCATAACTGCACTACACCTGCTCAGCATAGACCCACAAACAGTATCCAGCAACACGAAGCGAGAGCATACGCATTCCTTTCTCGTCCCATATTCTGTTTTCTTTTATCTTCAGCTTCTGTTTTTTTTTGCGCTTTCCAAGTTTTCTCGCACTACTCCACGGTTCCTCCTCCCCCCTCCCCCACTCGTTGGCTTCACGCCTCGCGCCGGAGGGCAAATCAGCTGCACCACGCAGACGCTTACACATATTATTACTTGATCTATAAGGCACCGCTGCAGCTCCTCGCCTCCTTGTCCTCTCTCGGCAAACAAAATGCTCATAATCCGCTTTGTTCTGCTGGTGCTGATTCTCGTGTTCTTCGTCATTTCTCTCGTTGGCACGGTACCCCTGCCCCTGTACTCGAACAAAATTACGAACTACAACCAGGATGGAAAGGTGGAGGTGTCACTGTGGAACATTGTGGTGGGCAAGGTGACTGTGACGGGCGAGAACTCGACAAATGTGCCGACCTCTAAGCCAGTCCGCATCAACTACGCCGACTGCGAAGAGTTTCGCGCTACGTTCCGAGCCATGCAAGCCTTCGCGATTGGCGGCACTGTCTTCGGCTTCTACGCCCTGCTCGTGTCCTGCTTGCAGTGCTTCTGTCGCCTGAAGGTCAAGCTGCCGCTGTTTCTCTTCCTCTTCATGGCCATGCTTTGCGAGCTGTGCCTCGTCTTCATTGGCGGCGTCGCGTACAGCAAGGAGTTCTGCAAAAACCTAGACAAGAACAGCAGCTCCATCACCGTCATCTTCAAGGGAGCGGGCTACAAGTTCGACACAGCCTTCATTCTTCAGGTGGTGGCACTGACGGGGTATGCGATCTGCACCATCATCACCCCCTTTACCCAGCAGCTCTGGTGCGGCAAGTGCTAAGCGCTTCAACGGCGTGCCGTGGCGTAGGTGACGCCGTCACTGTGAGAGAGCAGGAAGGGAGAACTAGCGAAAATCTTCAGAGATGGAAACGCGATGACAGATGAGGGGGAGGAGACGGAGCAGGAAAGCACTAGTGGATCTTCACAGCGACAAATGCCCGTTGCATGTGCCTTTCGCCCGTCCTTGCCTTGTCACCATGGAAGCCCACTTCCTCGGTGTGCTACTCCTATCCCCCCCCCACCACCACCACCTCAAGAGGGCCACCATCGTTTCGGACTTCCTGTCGTTCTTCTGTTTTACATCTCTCTCAAGCACTGTCTTATACTTTGAGTGCAGAGCAGGCAAAGTCTCCGCAGTACAATACCTCTGTATGTGCCTCTAGCACACAGACACAGACTGGAAAAGGGTGCTGTCACATCACACTCGGAGGTGGATTCTCTGACAGCAGCACACTCTTTGTTGTGGAGCTTCAGTCCCCGTTTGTGTGTGTATAGGGAGGGGGTGTTGGCGCGAGTATTTGTGGTCCTTTTGTTTTGCCTATGTGTTACTTGCTCGTTTGCATTCACATCTCTCCGGATTGTATGAGCGTGGATGTGCCTACCCCCTTCCCGCCATCTCTTCTGTGGTGGCTGTTTGCCCTCTTTCATCTCGACGCTTGCATACTTGTGTGCAGGGATGCGCCCCTTGTACTGTCACGTCACACAAAACGGTGTCCCTCTAACACACTCACACACGCGCACATAACCAATCATGAGAGAGGCGGCACAGACTTACCGGTGAGCAGCCTCATCGTGTATTCCAAGGCGCACTTCTCTCTGCCACTCCTCCCTCGCTCTCTTGCAACACATCCGGACGCGCAGTCCCGTTAGGAGCGCCACGGTGTCGTTCACCGTCACTAACGGCTGGCTTTCTCTCTTCCTCTTCCCTCTTGTTCCTCCTCCATTGAGCTTCCTCGACTGCTTTCCTATTTCTTGTTCTTTGTGCCTTCTCTTTATCCCTCTGCTCCCCACGGCGTCGTTTTTTTTCGTTTTCATATATTCAGCTCTGGCCTTGTGTATCCATGTGCCCGGGTCGTGACTGCATATATAAGCATTGCGTGTGTGTGTGTGTGTGCGTAGGTCATTCCTCACCTTTCCTGCTTGCTCCTGCACGACCTGTTTCTCTCTTTTGTTTTTCGTTCATGTAGCCCATATGTGTCTGGCGTCTGCGCTGGGGCACCGCAAGTTTCCCGTGGACAAAGAGTGTTGGTGCGTTCGCATGCATGTGTATACAGGGTATCTGCGTTGCGTCGCGCATAGTTGCACGCGACCTCATGTGTGAAATTTTCTTTTTTTTTGTGATGGATCTGTCGTGCTTCTTCTTCTTGTGAAGATGAGGGAGGAGGGAGGATGGGGCATTGCTCTCTCTTCTGCCTCCCTCGCTCTGTGTCGTTCTTTTCTGTGTTTTTTTTATTTTTATTGTATGTGTCGACAGGATTTTTTTTTTGGCGGATGCAGATCTGGTTTATTTTTCGGTGCGACAAACAAACAAATGAACGTGAGGCACACGGAGAGCGGCTTAGACAAGCACATCCAAGATGGCTACTCATCCACTTGCTCCCTTTCTAACCTACTTGGGACTATGTATCGTTGCTGTGTGCCACGTATGTTGGTGCGCGTTTATGAATGTTTTTTATCTTCGCACGGTTTATGTGTTTGGTTTTCTCCCTGTGCAGGTGTGCTCCCCTTTCCTCCACACTTTTTCTTTTCCTTCAGTCTTTCTCTTGTTGATTTCGTCATGCCGCTTTTCTCGGTTATGGGTTTTCACTTGAGAGAGGTGGGGGGATGAGGAGGGAGGGGGTCTATCCCGTTGCCTGCCACGACCCTCCTCACTACCGACACCACCATCCCTCCCCTGTCCAATTGTTCTCTCGCCCCTTCTCTCTTTTGCCCTTACTTGTCTCGCCTCCGTCGTTCCAGGCGTGCGCCGCACGGATGCAGACGGTGTAAACAAAAATCTCAGGGCATCCACCCTAGCCGAGGCGGAGAGGCAGACCCAGAAGCAGATGATCGGTAGGGGTGAACGAACGGGCAGTAGAAGAGGTAAGGTAGGTTGCCACTTTGCGTTTTGGTGCAGCGCTTCGACTGCGTCGTCGAAAACAACGTCGTCCTTCGCGCTCTTGGCCTCTTTGACTGCAGCTGCATCTGCATGAACACGCACATGACATGCATCGGTGCATCGCTTTTTCCTTCCTCAGTCGCGTCTTTTTTTTCCCCTGTCCACCATTTGAGGGGGGAACGCGCAAAGAAGGGTTGACAAGATCAGACATGAGGCGAACACTGCAACCACTCTGGAAAGGCTGAAGGGGTGAACTGAACGTAGGAAAAGAAGAAAAGCGGGAACCGGCAGCATCACAACAAAGGGACAAGGGCATTGAACAATAGCTCTTCTCCACTTCCCTCACTCGGTCGTCTTTCTCCACCACCACACCTCTCTCCCGTGCGGCGTAGCGGTCGCACGCATCCCTGCTAGAGGACGAGGGGGAATGCGATGAGGGTGACGGGGGTGTAGACGTCGGAAGAGCTGGGAGAGGAGCGAAGAAGCTCACCGACCCCATACGAATACGCGCTTTTTTTTCACTTTGATGAGTGAAGTGTGCAAATACGGGAGAGGCTGGCCACATTCAAGTTCGGCTCAGATTTTGGCTGCTTGCTGGTGTGTATGTTTGCTGTCCGCACTCATCAACTCAGCAGGGAAGGACGAGGGGAAGAGATGGGGCGAAGACTGCCGCTCCGCTTCTGCCTTTTTATGTCATTCTGATGGCCATGCGTTCCTGCGCCAGCCCTTCGTGCACCTTCTTATTCGACCTCTTTACTCACGCTGCATCTCTGTGTGTGTGCGAGTGTGCGTGTGCTGGCCTTTCCTTGACGTCTCCATCTCACTCACTCTGACTTCGGAGGTGTCGGAATGCCTCCGTCTCTCGCGCTCTTTTCTCTCTGCTTTGTCTTTCCTCCTCCCCCACTCCTCTCTCTCGCTCCCCACTCCCGCTCCCCTTCCACGCATGCACCATTTTTTATGTAACAGGTGGTGCAGGGGAGGGGGTGCTCCGAGAAACGAAGGGAAGAGGAAAGGGTCGGCAGTCGTATTCGCACACGTGTGGGCCGTCCCGGTGTAGGTGAAAGTATCTTCGGATGAGTCTGAAGGTACATATTTATTTGCTTGTTTTCTTTTTTTGTATGTGTATGTGTGTGCATGGCTAGGGGGGGCGCCGTCATCTTTTTTTCTTCTTCAGCGGGCAAATACCGACGAGCGCCTCCTCCACACGTGGACAGCAGTAGCGTGTGCGAGAGATACGGGGAAAAGGCAGGGAGGCGAGGGGAGCGAGACAACGCTTTGTAACTTGCGTCACTACTCCCACCCCTTTGCTTCCTATTCCGACGCCGCCAAACCGTGGAATGCCGCCGTGTGTGGTTTCCGCAAAGCAGGGATTGAGGCGGACGCATGTGGCCGCTACTGACGCAGAGATAGAAAAACTCTTCATGTGCCGCCTCTGCGACAACGCTGGTACGCGACGAAGACACGCTTGGCCTAACACCACCTCCACCTGCTCGCTGCCGTTTTTGCTCGGCCACCTCTCCGCCTTTCTCCCCTCCCCTCCCTCCCTCCATATCATTCACCGTATGCCTGTTTATTGCTGTGCGCTACCTCGTGTGCCGATGCATAGAAGTACATCTCTTGAACAAAGCAGCTGCTGTCATTACACACGCCACAAACATAATGTCAACGTTTTCCGGGGCAGCGAAGCTGCAAACACCGCCACAACAGCGGCAGGTGCACTACATCTCTGATAACGTGTACTCACTCGGAACTCTTAGTTGCGCTGTCTGTGGCCAGAGCTTCCCGATTCACACGAACGCGTATCAGCGCAGCACCTGCGGCTGGTGCGGAACTCTGCATGAGCCTGGCACGCACTCGGCGCTTCAGCAGCACCTTCGCACCATGCGCAGGGCAAGCGATGGTGTCAAAATGAGCAGCAAGGTGTGCTGCCTGGACACCAGCGCCGCTCTCTTCTTCACCGAGAAGGAAGTGACCGCCGCAGTGGAATACATTCGCCAAACGCTCGGTGACACGTCCCTCCTTGGGACAGCGCCCGGCGCCGTTGGCGGAGCGAAGCGTGCCGGCATTACCGAGGTGGATAATCGCATTATCGAGGATGCCTTCTGCGAGACGTGCGGTGTCCACCGCCCTTGTAAGACCTTTGCACGGCAGACGCGCAGCGCGGATGAGGGCCAGACAATTTTCTTCCAGTGCACCAAGTGCAGCTCGGAGTGGCAGCAGAACTCCTAAGAGGCCGACCGTGACACCCCACACCTCCATCCCAGTTTTTCAAGTTGTTACGACAACAAGATATAGGGGACGGAAAAGAGTTCCCGTTTGCCCTCTTGCGTTCCCCTCCCGTTCTCCTCCTCAGCTTTCTGTGTCGGTGCGGGTGCATGTTTGCATGTGAATGTGTGTGTACATGTGTCTTTTCTGTGCGATTAACGTCTCCTCCGTAACTGTGGCTAACAGGATTCTCAACCTTCAAATATGTCACCGTCAGAGTGATCATGCCCCATCACATCACCACTTGTCGTCTCTGAGCAAGACTGTAGAGAGAGAACCTCTTTTATTGAGGGTAGTGGCTATCGGGGGGACGTCTACCAGATCACTTCGCCCCTGCCTGCCTCCCTCTCTTGCCGGTCTGAGCCTCCATAGATGCAACGCGGTACTCGTTCCTCTCTGCTTATGCTTGTCCATGCGCTTCTTTCTTGACCCTGCGCCTGTGACACTTTTCATGGGTGGGGGGGGGCAACTCCTCTTTGCACTGATGTGTCACGCACGTGCTTCAACACACACGCAATGGCGATTGTGGGGGTGCCAAGTGCTGCTGCTTACTCTACCCTGTGAGTGTGTGAGAGCGTTGTGGTGACGGACGCTGCAGCTCAAGCCGGTGCGTCGCTGCGCTGCTTCATCGCGAAGATACGAAAGCGAGAACGCGCGCGTTGAGGAGGTCGGCGCAGTTGTGTGTTTTTTTTCTCTTTCTTTCACTCGAGCTCATCTGAAAAAGAAAAGCGTCTAACACGAAAGACTTTAGACTGCGATGGTGCTGACTGGTGAATCTCGCGCAGCCTCGGCGGCTGCGCAGAAGTCAGCTGCGGCTTCAACCCTTTCCCCGTACCCGCTACATCCGGCTGGGGGCATCGGCGCAAGCGCCATGCCAAAGAGCGCCACACACGCTTCCTCCACAGCTTCGCCGGCGGCGGCTAACGCGGCTTCAGCAAAGGAGGCGTCCAGCACGTTGGCTGATCTTGCCGCCACGACGGCGCCGGTGGATTGTGTGCTGCAGATAGGCCAGCCGAGCTTCTCCACGCAGCTCGACTTCATCAAGGTAAACCGCGCGGTGGCCTCACTGGAGCGCGCGGTGGAGCGACTAGAGCTGCTCAGCCTTCTAGATGCCGCCGGCCCCACCACAGGCACGGAGAGAAGCCACCAAATTGCGAACAGCACGAGGACTGCTTTGAGTGCGACAGCTGTAGCTGCGGCGTCGACAGCTAGCTTTTATCCGCACAACTCATCGCGTGGACCCGCCGTGCTGTCGGGCATCTCCCACGACGCGAGTGTTGCCACCGCGCTGAAGGTGGCGGAGGTGCTGGCAGTCACTCAGCAGCAGCGTGGCTACGGACGTGCGTCGGTGCTCGAGTTGCTCGCGGAGCAGCGGGTGCTGGAGCGCCGCTACGGGGAGCTGCTAACCCAGGCTCAGCCAACCGTGCTCCTCCACCCGGGTGAACCGCAGCTGCATCCCAAGTGCTTCGCACACGTCCCCGACCCGTCGAAGGCAGCTTTGCAACAGGAGCTAGCCTTGGTGTCTAACCGACTTCGAGATACGAATCGTCTCCTCTGTACACAGCTACAGGACAACCCTCAAGACAGGGACAACTGGGCCAAGGTGTGCAATGGGCGACAGGAGCTGACGGCGTTGCTGAGAGAGGTGATCAAAGAGCTGACCGTGGGATACAAGGAAGCCCTGCAGGCCCAGCAGCTCCGACAGCAGCAGCGCCAGTCAAACGCTCTCCTCGACGGTAGTCTTCGCCGAAGCACCGCCCAGACCACCGTCGGCGAGGACGCTCACTTCAGTCATGTAGCATTCAGCGGCGCTCGTGTCTCCGGAGCTGCCCGCAACGACAGAAGGTCATCTTCCACGGTCGGCGGTGGTGCCGTCTCCACCGAGAGCGGGTCGCGGGCCTCCATCTTTCTCAAATGCTTTGGCGGCACTTTGCAGCGACCTCACGCGTCGCGAGTGGTACAGCAGGGGCCGCGCATCCCGCTCTCCTCGTCTTACCAGCAGTTCGCGGTGAAGATTCTGCAGGAAGAGGCATCGCAGCGCTGGGCGGATGATGTGCTGGCCAAGGAGCGCGCGCTAAACCAAAACGTGAAGCAGCTGCAGGTGGACCTTGTGCGTGAGCGTGAGCTGAAGGACAAGGAGGTTGCAGAACGCCTTGCCCGTATCTCGGCATTGAAGGTGGAGCTGCGCAAGCTGAAAACCGCCTTGCAGCAGCGCAGTGAGGCAGCCAAGGCCTGCGGCGAGGCGGCCACGGAAAACCTTCAGCGCGAGGGCACCGCCGAGGTGCGGGACGTTAGAAAAGCGATACAGCAGGACGAGCAGCTGCTCTCCATCGGCGCCACGACGCACGAAGCGTTCAGCGCGTACCTACGCGAACGCACTGCCGAGATGGACTTGTTGGCTGGCGAATGGGAAGCCAAGACGCTCCATGAGCTCAAGAAGAAAGAGGCGGCAAAAATCGATGCGGAGGGGAGTCGCCAGGCGTGTGCGCAGCGTCTGACAGACCTCGAGCACGAGCGAGACGCTCAGCAGGAGCTCAAGGGGCAGCGCGACTCTGCGCAAAAGACGGAGGAGGATGCACGGAGGCGAGCTGAAGAGCAGCGTGACGCCGAGTACGCGGCAGCGTCGGTGCTGGAGGCCGCCCTAAAGGCAATGATGACGCGACAAACAATCAGCAAGCTACAGAAGAGCTCCAAAAAGAAAAAGAAGAAGGCGGCAAGCTAATCTAGCGCACGCCACTGCCCATACGATCCACACGCGTAATCCCTATGCGCTTATTTTCTTCTGTGAGTCTGCGTGTGTTGTGTGAAGCGTGTATGCACAGCTGCAGCAGCAGCGACAGCATCCGCAGCAAGTGCTTCTGAGCCAGGACACGTGGCCAGCACATCCATGTAAATAAGGTGGTTCTCTTGTTTTTTTTTCTGCCTTCCTCTTGCAACGAATGTACATGCACGCCTCTGTCTTCTTCATCGCTGTTTCTGTGTGTGTGTGTGTCTTGGCGTATCGCCTGTGTCTCTTCACGATTATGCTGGCCCATGCACAGAAGACGCCTCCCGACATTGTCAACAGCACACACAGAGCGAGAGATGGATTTTTCGACCTTTTTTATCGTGCGTTGTCTTCGTGTATAGGCAAACGGAAACGGCAGCGAAGCGCGTGAGGCACGTATCGTGCGTCTTTGTTCCGCACTGAAGGCTCTACCGGAGGCGAGGGTGAGCGCAAACGGTTCTACAGGCGTATGAGCACTGATGGCGACGCTCAGATGCCCTCATGTTCACGCGGCGGCGGCGCTGTTCTGGGAGCCGTCGCTTCGAGGTGTCCGTGGGGCGTAGTCGGTCGGGGTGGGAAGAAGAGAGGTGCACCGCGCCCGCTATCAAGTAACAGCTCCCGTGACGCCCCCCTTCTGTTTGCAGGAGGGCACACTCCCCCACATGAATGTTCATTCGTATCGTTGATCTCTGACTTAGTCACATTCGCCTTTGCCCTTCCTGCAACGATCGCTGCCTATGTATGGCAGAGGTTTGAGGCGGTCATCATCAAACACCGACACGCATAGGTGCACACGAACGTGTCGGACAAGCGCATCAGAAGGTGTGAATTAAGTGGAAAGAATAGCTTGCCTCCTCGCGCCTGGAAGTCGGTGCTGTTCTTTGATTCTCCTCACAGTAGCACGGCTCTCCGTTGAGAGTGCCTCTCCACGTACGCGGAAGCATGTCCAAGGATAAAAGACCTCGCCTGGCGAAGAAGGCCGGTGAGGTATCCAACGGAAAACGAAAGCGGGTAACCTCTTTGCCGACTGCGGCGCCCGATCACCGTGCCCCTCGGATGCAACGTGCGGAAAGCGCACCCGCTGCCCCCAAGTCCATTGAAGACGTTGCTCGTCTGTTCATCGGGGTGGGCAGAAGCAGCAGCAGTGGTGGCGAAGCATGCGCGGGCACGGAGAGCATCAGCTTACATATGAAGAAGGCAAAGGGCTCCATGAAGCGACTCCGCGAAGGCGCAGAGAACGGCACAGTGGGAAAGAATTCACCGATGAAACGGCAAAAGCGTTCTACAACCGGTGCACTGCCGTCTGCGACCACGAACAACGCGATGGCCTTCGAGAGGAAGGCGGGTAGGCAGCCGAAAGTGGCGGGGTGCTATGAGGTTGATGAGGTCGACGAGGAGGATGTCGAACTGTCCAAGGCTGTACAGGCACAGACGCTGAGCTTCCTGCAGCACTTGAACTCGAAGAGTAGCAAAGCCTTCTGGGGGCTGCGCGACGTTGCGCAAGGCAAGTTATCCGCAACAACAGCCACGACTGCCATGTCATCCTCGTCCCCACTCCCGTCATCTTCAAGAACGAAGGCCGCGAAGGGCAACGCCGAGAGGGCGAAGAGGCTGGCAGACGACGGAGAGGAGCTATGGCGCGTTGGTGGCCCGTACATCCCCAGCGATCAGGCCGATGACACCGATGAGAGTGAACGGGAACGTGGGCACACCAACGACTTCGAATCGCAGAGCTCCACGAGCAGCAGCGAGCCGTCCTGGGTGACGGACAGCAGCGAAGAAGAGGATGGCGGCGGAAGCTACGCGGAGGGCTACGACGAGGCGGAGATCGCTCCAGTCGCCGCTGGCGCTACGAACCGACGCAGCGCCGCAGAGCCGCCAAAGCGAGGCGGCGGTGGTGGCCGCCTATTCCAGGGCGGCGGCGATGGCGTCTGGGACGAGGATTGATTTCACGAAGGAGACATGGGCGAGCACCTACAGAAAGACCAGTATATATGCTCTGCTGGTGAGCAGAGGATGGAGAGCATCTCTCTACGTGGGTGTAGAAAGCTTCCATGCACCGCTGTGTGACCGCCTCCTGGCTGGTATCGGCTACCGGGCCGCATTACGCACAAACAAAAAACGAAAGAGATGGCGCGCGGATGCGTGTCAGAGAAGAGGTGTGTGCGCGTCAGCAGATGGGTTGGTAGAGAGCGACAACTTTCCTGTCTCCTGCCCAGCCATCCCCGCGTAGTTGCACAGTGTGGAAGCACAACGCGCACAGTACAAAGGACAGTGTCCTTCGTGCGACAATTGATACGCTTGTTGTTTTCAAATCGGGCATGCACGTGCGTGGGTGTTAAGGCGCAGCCTTGCTTCTCCTCCCTCCCTCCCTCCCCTCTCTTGTGTCGGCTTGCCAAACCCCATTCATGGCTGCTCCGTTGCCGGTTTCTTTTTCTTTCTCGCCCGTCCTTCAGCCCCCTGTCCTTCTCATTTTATTGTTGGCACCACCCATCGGTCACTTCCTCCCTCACCCTCCCAAACACTCACACCCACACACACACACACACACGCACTTGCATGGAACGTCAGTGCTTCCTATCGAGACACACACTCTCAAACACGAGTGGTCCAGTCATCACCCGCACACTCCACTCTCATTTTTCTTTCGCAGTATCATCTCTCTAATCTCTCACGGAGGTATTTCTCACTCGCATATACCCACGCGTGCATACCGCTTCCCTAACCCACTCCACACACACACACACACTGACGCACGTCCTCTGAAAAATGTCGTCTCCCAGCAGCTTCAAGAAGCTGCAGGTCGTCTCCCTCTCCAAAGACTTCCGAAGTTCTACCTCCGTCGTTGAGGCGCATCTTCCGGAGGAAGTGCCGGAGGGGATGGTTCGCGTGTCTGTCAAGTACGCCGGCGTGAACGCGAGTGACGTGAACTTCACGAATGGCTCGTACCTCAAGAACGCGCAGCCGCCCTTCGACTGTGGATTCGAGGCGGCCGGCACAGTGGTGCAGATCGGTGCCGGTGTCGCGAACGTGAAGGTGGGCGACCACGTCGTACTCATGCAGTACGGCTGCTTTGCTGAGTTCCTCGACGCACCCGCAGAGACGTGCATACCAGTGCCAGAGTTGAAGCCGGAGTACAGTGTGCTCCCTGTCAGCGCTCTCACGGCCGCCGTCGCGCTTGGCGAGGTGGGTCGCGTGAAGAAGGGCGACGTGGCGCTGGTCACGGCGGCGGCCGGTGGCACGGGCCAAATCGCGGTGCAGTTGCTCAAGCACGTCTACGGTTGCACGGTGATTGGCACCTGCTCCTCCGAGGAGAAGGCCGAGTTCCTCAAGAGCATTGGCTGTGACCACGTCATCAACTACAAGATGGAAAGCCTCGACGGCCGCCTGCACGAGCTTTGTCCGAAAGGCGTAGATGTCGTCTACGAGTGCGTTGGCGGCCAGACTTTCAACGATGCCGTCCGCCACGTCGCCGTGCACGGCCGTGTTGTGATCATCGGCTCCATTTCGAGCTACAAGAGCGGTGAGGTGGTGCCCTTTTCTGATCCCAGCGGCACCTCGGTGACGATGCTGCTCCTAGTCAAGTCTGCGTCCCTGAACGGTTTCTTCCTTCCGCAGTTCCACGACGTCATCCCGAAGTACATGGCAAACCTGCTGCAGTACCTCAAGGCCGGCCAGGTCAAGCTCTTCGTGGACAAGAAGGCGTTTCACGGATTGAGCAGTGTCGCAGACGCCGTTGATCATCTGTACTCGGGCGCAAACTACGGCAAAGTCTTGGTTGAGATCCAGTAGTGCCAATGGAGAGTGCAAGCGCTGCATCGCGTGCGCTGGGTTTGTAGGGGAACTCGGCTGCCCGAGAAACGGCGGGTGGTGGATGGAAAAGGAAACTGGCTGTTGTCATTTCTGTGTGGGTGTGCGCGTGTCCGTAGACCAACCGGCGAGGTGAAAAAAGCGGAATAAGTCAGCCACGGCAAGCGAAAGCGCATAGACAACCTGCATCCACGCTCTCGTCGCCTCCGCATTCCCCTCGACCGGCGTCTCTGGCGTTAACGCAAGCACACCATGGCACTCTAGTCTAGCGCTCCACGTCCCTCCTCTTACGCCTTTCACCGCGTCGTCTATGCGCCTTCCCGTCTCCCTTTCGCTCACTTTTTGGCTCTTCTAGACTTACGCTGGTCTGCGTGCGCGTTTTCGTGCATATCTGTGTAGCAGCTGTGCCGGTCCCTGAGTGCTTGCGTGCGCATGTGTGTGTGTGTGTGTGTGAACCTTTTCTTCCCTGCTTCATGGGCGCACGTGCACACCGTGCAGCACCTCGCCTCCTCTATTGCCGTTTCTCCTGTTCGTGTTTTGAGATTACGGTCGTTTGATATCTGCGCCATCGCCAGACCAAATGAGTAACAACTAACGCCCCCCCCCCGCGGCCCCTTCATGTCTTCCCACATCGGCACAAGGCACGCTCTCTCTTGTGGCCGCCTTCTTGCTCGCTGCGGCCCTCTTTCTCTCCCTCCCCACGATCTCTGTTACCGTGGCCATGAGAGGACCGGCACGATACGGGTTACAAGCGAAGCGGCACAGGTGTACCAAGAGTGACCCCTAGGTGAGATCGGCACTGCAGACGGCGAGGGTGCACAGATGTCATGTGTCGTTGCCCGAGAGCGAAGAAGTCTCATGAGGGCTGGGTGAGGCTAACGATCGGCACGGGTGCCTGAAAAAGTACAAGACAATGTCAATGCGCACGCGTGTGGGGAAAAAAACACACTTAGGGTAGGTTGAACGGGTGTGGCTCTTCTCTTTACAGGGTGAGGTAGCGGTATCAACACCGAGCGCCTGCTCCTAGGGTGAGCGAAATGTGTCCTTTCGAGCACCGCAGGCAGGGAGAAGGCTGCAATGCGTTCGCGCGATGGTGCCTTTTCGGCCACCGTTTTCGCTTTCGCCTCCTTCTCCCTCACTGCCTCTCTGACAGCACCTGAGCACCCATCGCACGACCATCAGCGTTACTTTAATGCTTTTTTTCGGTGCACTGCATTGCTCTCCTCTTCTGGCCTTCCTTTTTCGTCTTCCGTCTCGCCGCGCTTTCGCCTCCCTGCACAGGCAGCCCTGTCCACACAACGCATACACCCAACGGAAGCAAAACGAATAAGTCCCCGTTGCTTCTTCCCTGCTGCGGAGTCAGTGGGTTTTCTTTTTGCCTTTTCTTTCATTCTCTCTCTCTCTATCCCCCTCTCAGCCCTAGCCGGAAATACCACGCCATCGTTGTCGTAAAAAAAAAGAAAGCACACACCCACACGTAGAAGAAGGGAGCGAGTGGGGGAAGGTGCACTGGAAGAACGCCACGCGTACCCCCTGCACAAGCTCGAAGCATTGTAAAAGCAACAGCAATAGAGAACACATAGACAGACACACACAGACACACACACACACACACACCGTCGTCGTCTCCCCACGTCGCTTGTCATTCCCCGTCGCTGAAGTATCCATAAAAGAGTGCTGGTGTCGACATCCTCGGTGGAAACAGGGGTGGGAGAAGCAAACAGGTAGACAGAGAACAAAGGCAAAAGGGGAAGTGAATTGAGTCGTTGAGGACTGGATTATCTGAACTTGCACGTCCGTGGAAAGGGTAGACAGCTATACTGGAGAGTGCGCGCACAGGTTAACGGGAACATCATTCTCGACATTCGCCGATCTTTCGTTTCTCTTCGCATTCCCTTCGCCTCTTTGGAGTTTTTTCCCCTTTTCTGTGCTCTGGGGTGCACCGGTACGCAGCACATACTGCCTCTATCTTGCAGATGTATACGCACACGCGCACACCATACACTCACCCACTCGCTCTTTGTCCCATCTTCCCTTCCTCCGTCCGCTGCGGACAGTGGTTAGGGAGGGTTTTGTCTGATTTTTTTTACTGTTTGTTTGTTTCGCGTCGCATGGTTTGTGTGTGTGTGTCTCCGTACGCGTTGCCGTTGAACTCACTGTCTCTTAATAGCACCTATTTCGTGTCTCTGCGCGCCACAGAAGCGCCTCCCTGACTCGCACGAAAGAAGAAAAGGTTGTTGTTTTTTGGGGGTGGTGGAGGAGGGGAGGGGGAAGGAGGCTCCCTTTAGAAGCATCATGACTCTTGGCCTGGTAGAATCGTCCCGCAGCGCGGCCTTCGCGGTCGCTGCGCACGCGCCGGTCCTTGGGCTCATTCTGCTTGGCAGCATTGTGGCATATGTTGGTACCTTGCGCTACATCCCAAATGTGGCGAGGACGCTCTTGGATCGCAACATCTTCGGCATCGACATAAACAAGAGCACGGAGGAGCAGCGCCAGAAGTTTGCTGCGAAGCGCCGGGCCGGTCAGACAGAGGAGAAGGAATTCCAGAAGCAGGCGATTCCAGAGTCTCTCGGCATCCTCGTAGGCGCCGTGTACCTTTCTGTGGTGGTGGTACTCACCGTGTGTCTCCGGTTTCTCGGCGCCGCTGGTGAGGGGTTAGACAACCCTTACGCATCGCTTCCGGGTCCTTTGATGACCATCACCGTCATGCTTCTCTTGGGCTTCGTGGATGACGTGCTGGATGTGAAATGGCGCCACAAGATCATCCTCACGGCGCTCGGCTCGCTGCCACTCATCATGACTTACGACGGAAGTCTATCCGTGCTGATGCCGTGCGCGTTCGGTCGCTTCGGTCTGTCTACCATGAACGTAATGAAGGAGTGGCGTCTTGGCCTCGCCGCTCCCCAAGGCGAACCGACGACCACCTTTCGCGCCACGGCTCTCTCGACATGGTTCTCCTTCACTGTCAACCACCGCTCCTACGTTAAGGTCACCGAAAGCGGCGCAGCTCTGATCTACCTCGGTCCCGTCTACCTCGTTTACTTGTCCATGCTGTGCATCTTCTGCACCAACAGCATCAACATTCTCGCCGGCGTCAACGGTGTGGAGGTGGGGCAGAGCATTGTGATCGCAGTCGCGTCTGTTGTGTACAACCTATTCCAGATGCGCCTCGATAGACAGTTGACGCCGGACTTTAGCAGCCTCGACGCTGCTGCGGCAGATGCACGCGACATGACGAGCGACCATCAACTACGCGCGCTGCTCTTGCTGGGCCCTTTCATCGGTGTGAGCCTGGCCCTCTGGCGCTACAACCGCTACCCCGCCCGCGTCTTCGTGGGAGACAGCTATACCTACTTTGCCGGCACCGTGCTGGCAGTGTCTAGCATCACTGGTGTGTACAGCAAGACACTGCTGCTCTTTTTCGCGCCGCAGGTGTTCAACTTTCTCATATCACTGCCGCAGCTCTTCAGCATCGTGCCGTGCCCGCGCCACCGCGTGCCGACGTGGAATCCGCGGACGAACTTGTTGTCAAACAGCCACAACTATACCATCCTCAACGTTATCCTCTACCTCTTCGGCGATATGCACGAGGCGAAGCTGACGTGGGCGATCCTCAAGTGTCAGGTCATCGCCTGTGTTCTTGGCTTCGTCGTGCGGTACGTGTTGAGCGCCTTTCTCTACGATGAAGTGCGCTAGAGCCAGGTTTGAAGGATGCGCAAGAGAGGCCATGCACTGTGCCGTTGAGTTTTTGTTGCTGTTTTCTTGTTTTCACCCCTGTGTGTGCGGGTGTCGATTGCCCTTGAATGGCGCACATTGCGCTCCGAGAAGGCTCGGCGATGGGGTGAAACGAGGACCGTCGCTACGCTGACATTGTGAACATGCGTGCAGCCATCCCATCCGACGTTTCTCCACCTCGATGGCACGGCCACGCACCAAAAGCGAGATCCTGCTGTAAGGAAGCAGACGTATTCCTTGGCTGCACAGTGAGCACTGCCCCCCATGCACTGCTGGCGTGCACCCTATGTATAAAGGAGAACGAACACACAAGCAGGCATCTTTCGAGCACTCCGCTGTTCTGCACTGGAGAGGGCGGGGCGCGAAAAAAAAAGAGAAAAGCGTCTCAGTGACTGACGTATGTCTTCGCTTTTCCTTTCTGGATGGTGCGAGCGTTGGCTGCCACCTATCTGCCCCTTGTTTCGCAAATGGGGCATTGCTTTCCTGAACCTCCTCGTCCCTCCGTGTGTATGCATCGGCGTGTTTGTGTATGGGCATGTATGCATATCTGGGTTCCTGAGTCACGGTTCGCTTCTCTTCGTGCTCTCTCTACTCGTATCCCTTGGTGTGTGCGTCTCCGCCACGTAGAGGTGCTGTGTGGCGTTATTCGGCTCGTGTGTTTGTGTGTGTGTGGTGTGCTGGGTTTTGCTTCCGCGGTGCGTCCGTCACAACTTCATCCCTTATCCACCATTCTACCACTCTACTTTGTGTGTATGGGTGCGTGTACGTGATGTCCCAACGGGTGCGAGCAATCTTGGGCAAAAAGCCACTGTCACGCACACACATACTGATTACGTGAAGAAGGAAATTCGAAGCTCCTTCGTTCACGCTTCTTACAAGCAGGCTCTAATGACAGATCGCTGACGCACGTTCATAGATCAGCACACAAGACATCAACACACCAATACACACAGTAACTCCATAGAACCTATACAACGCAAGAAGTCGCTGCTCGCCTCGCTTTTATCATCTGTCCAGTATGTCTTCATCGACCCGAGATGGGGCTGGCGGCGGTGGCGGAAGTAGCAGCAGCGGCGGTGTCGCCCTCGCAGTCGGCTCCCTCGCAGATGAGTGGGCCTTCAACAACTACCACGTGTCCTCCTTCATGGCGATGGAGGTGCCGGCGACAATTGTGCCCCGGTTTGTGATGGACCGTGTCGACTGCCTTGGTGGCAGTTACGGGCCTTTTGCCCCAAACTACCCCATCGACGTGCCACTCTGGCTCGCCCTTTACTTGCGACAGACCAACACGTGTGCGATTCAGCCGCCAGACTACCTTCGCGTGGAGTATTTGCGCGACATCATCGAGCGAGAGCGGACCAACGATCAGGGCTTTGAAAGTCTGCCCTTCTACTTCTACGAGATTGCTAAAAAGTTGACGGAGCGGTGCGGAGGCAGTAGCGGTGGTGGCGGCGGCTCCGACGACGGGGACACAATTCCCCACGTGGTGGAAGTCATCCGCCTTGTCAATGAAATACACGCGATGCGGCAGCAGAAGCTCAAGAATCTCATGGCAGTCTTTGAGGCAGAAGGGTCACCCATGTTCATTCCAGGCGTCTTGCTGACGAACATCGTTTGCCATGAGCTGCACTTTCTGCGAGCCAGCTTTGGGATCGTGCTGCAGCAGGCCGCGTCGATGGAACGACAGCGGCAGCAGCTGATACGACTGCCACCCGTCTCTGCCGCCACTCCAGGTCGCTTGTCCTCTACCGTGGGTCGGACGACGCTGGCGAGTGGAATGAGCACTGCGCGCACGACCACGACACTGTCTTCTACAGGCACACCAGGCGTCGCCACGACGGCGATGGACCTTGCCTCTAAAATGGGCTCTGGCAGCTTCATACACGAAGGCGTTGCAAACTCTCAAGGATCGGCGCTGACAGCCGCAACATCGATGACAACGGCGATGGCTGTGACATCGGATGGTGGCTCTCAGCCCACTGCCACAGCGGACGTGACACCACTGACGCAGCCCGCAGTTAAAAAGCGTCGCACCCTACGGCAGACGTAGCGGGTGGTGTTCAGGCGAAGGAATGCGCGCACAAAGAGCAGTACAGGCTAGGGTGGAGTGCTTGTCACAATCTCTGAGTGACTTTTATGGAGCTCAGAGCATTACATACGTTACTTGACGTGCGTGTGGTGCCCGATGAGGCGTTCTTTTTTGTGTGTCTTCTTGTCCTCCATCCCCGCATGCACAGCCCGAGAGTAAAGATATCCGCTAAGGTCAGCACAAGAGCTATGCGGGACATCCAGCGCTTCACTGCAGGCGTGCTTGGGTCCGTCATCCTTGACCGTTCTTCTAGATGCGCAGATTGGTGAAGTGAGACCAGCAAGCACCGTTTTGGTGTTGCCTAGCAGATTCCGGAACGTGGATGTCGACGCGCCATCGACGCACACCTTCCGCGATGCGTTCCGCTTCTCTCTCCTGCCGCTTTTTCGACTTCTTGCCTCCCTTTTGTCTGTCTATCCCCCCCCCCTTCCACCGCTTCACCCTTGTGCTTCACTCAGCTTTGCGTTGTATCGATTAAAACGGGAACGCGAACGGACTGGTAGGTCCGCGAAGAGCAGAAAAAATTAAGAAAGGGGAGAACAAAGAATCACCGAGACGGGCCACCAGCTCGAAGGTTGTCTCCCATCGCTCCATCTTCCTCCTCCCCCCCCCCTTGAAGACACGTCTGCATCACAACGACAAGGCGGCGCCGCAAGAGGAAAAAGGATCAAAAGCCCACACGAAAAGCAGACGTCTTTGTTTTCCCCATAAAAAGTGCGGCTGGGAGAATTGTTCTTCTGTTTCTCTTCCCCCTCCCTCTCCCCCCCCGACACACATACACACACACACACTCTCTGGCTCACTCCACCACACAAGAAAGCGCAGTCCTCCTTTCATCCACCTCTCCTCTTGCCCTCTTCCTCTCGTGCTGCCCCATTCTCTCTTGTGTCTTCCGTAAGCGTCTTTTCGTATCTTCCTTTTATGAGCGCGCATGTGTGGGTGTGAGTGTGTAGGTGTGCTACTTGAACGTGTGTCGACGACTGCTGCTGCTCTTCTTTCTCTTCTTCCGTCCTTTTTCTCTCGCTGGTAAGTCTGACACTGTTGCGGCACAAGATTGATCGTGCATGAATCAAAGTTGTCGAGCTGACGTTGTTCTCCGTCCCTACCCTCCCTCCCTTTCCCACCTAGTGTGACGCCCACTGTTTAGATTCCGCTTCATTTTTTTTTTGAATCTGTGATTAGTCCCTCCTACCATCCCTTTAGTGTGCGTGTGCGTGCGTGTCTCCTTGTTTTCTCGTGTGCTTACGCTACTCACACCTTTTCTCTCTCTTTCTCCCCTCCCTCCCTCACATCTCTCCTCCTCCTCGCACTTCTGCTGTGCTCTCTCTCTCTTGCGTGCCTCTGCATTCTTCGTTTTCCGCATTCTGCTGCTCTCCTCTCGGGTGTTTCAAGTCGGTTCGCGTTGTTGTTGTTGTTTTTTTCTTTTTGTTTCGTCATCGACGCGCTTGACTTGTTCGTTTATTCTCGCCATTGCCGCAGGAGCGCACGCTTGCACACACGCGACAACACCGACTCACTTCACTGCGGCTGCTGACTCGCCGATCTGGTTCCATGGTGAGGGGCATTTCTCAGGCCCTCATCTTGTTGCCGTTCCCCCTTCATCCCTCTCCCTCCCCTCTCTCTCTCTCGCAGCAGCAGCAGCAGTGGGTATTTGTCAACGCCGTTACGACACATAAAATCTAGAAAAAGAAAATCGATACAAGTTTGTAGAGGCCGAAGAGGCGAAAGAGTGGGACATACGCTTTTTACGTGCCCGAACCCATGTCTCACAAACGCCGCTCCTCTAAGGAGATGAAGCCGGAGGTGGTACTGCTGCTGCGCCACCAATCTCGCTACCCCGGAGACCTTCTTGAAGGCGTCGTCATTCTCGATATACCTTTTCCGAGCGACATCCTCGCACTGGAGGTGCGGCTCTGCGGAGTTGAGCGGTCAATTCTGGGCGGGCTTTTTTTGACGGACAAAAACCCGGAGGCACGCAAGACGACCTACTATGAGCAGTTCATCACGCTGAGAGGCGTCGATCATGACCTACTGGATTCGAAGCGCTCACTGCGGAATTGCCGCCGCATCGCTGAGGCACAGGGACTCCGAACAGGGCTCAACAGTGTGTCGCGTCAACTGTCATTGCCTGAAGGCGACGTGGTGCCGGAACTCTCAGCGTCCGTGATCCAGAGCGCTTCGGAGGCGGCGATCCATCTAATCCCTGGCACCTACTCGTATCCGTTCTCGCTAGTCCTTCCAGACAACCTGCCCGCATCATGTGAGCTGTATCGCGGGCACGATGGCCGCTGCGTGCTGCATTACCATACCGTTGCCTCGCTCATGATGACAAGCGGCAAGATCTACACCTCCGAGGCGCAACTCCGCATAAACCCGCTGCCCGTGCAGGTGCAGCGCTGGTATCAGCTGCACGAAGATGAGCAGCAACTCTGCGGAGCTGCGGTGGACAGCGGCGGTGCATACGACAACGAGACCGAGTCTCGTCTTGGTGTCCTATCACGCCTCATGTCCTCAGCTGGTACAACGCGAGAGGATAAGATGGAGTGGGGTTCTGAAATCGCAAATCAGCGACGCATACGTCACTATCGCCAGTTTCCCGAGGACCAGCTCATGCTCGAGGCTGCCGTCTACGCAGAGACAGCTGGCAAGCGTGCGGAGAGAAAGAAACGCCGGGCGTGCGAGCGGGCCGCCAGGGAAAGGGGCTCACTACTAGTGGCGGCCGACACGATGGCTGTGACGAATGGTAGCGCAAGGATACTGCAGAATCAACGGGAGCTGGAAGAGGCGGAGAAGCGGTCCTTGGACAGCGAGGATGGTGCTGCCGACGCGGCGAACGAGCTGGATGACGACGCAGATAACAAGGTGTACGACTTTGGGCCAGAGGTCTCCTCGCCTAGGGCGGTAGCAAGTATTAGAGGCGAAAAAGAGTATGGCAACGGCGAATTCTACAGCAACAGTGGAGGGGCAAATGTGGGGAGTCGCAGAGCGCTCGAGAACAGGGGTAAGAAGAAGCAGCATCATCACTCTCACGAGAGGGACGCGATTGACTCGTCGGCCAACACTGCCATGGTGGAGAACAACGTGGATAAACTCACATTCACGCCGCCCGGGGGAGAGCTTCCGGCGCCCATGGCGGTGCGGCGCGTCAACCAAGCGGAGGCCGTCTCACACGAGACGGCGCACGGGAGCACCGAAGAGGGGAGGGAGTGGAAGCAGCCCCGCGGCACGCACCCACACCGCCTCCGCAGCCGCTTCCAGCCACCACCTTGGAACCAAGAGTTTTCCATCCACCTTCGAAGTGGGTTTCTGCGCACAGGCAAGGTGAAGGTTCTCCTCTCGCTCCGCAGCCCGCTAGTGACGGTCGGTGTCGGCAAGGTCGGCGCGACCGTCCTCATTGACAATTCCGATGGCAGCGGGACAATCTCACGCGTCAAGTACTCCCTTGTCACACAATGCTACATCCGCACCAAAACAGAGGTCTACAACTTCCAGGCCGACACAGTGGAAACGAGCTCCGACGTTAATGTGGAGAAAGGCAAGGTGGTGAAGTTGCCAGAGGTGGAGCTACCGGTACCGAACTCGACGCCCCTCACCATACTGACAGAGGGTATGGGCGCCTTCACCTTTCTGAGTGTACGGCTCTACGTGGACACCGCCCTTAAGACGTTCTCGAGGTCTGTGGCGACGGAGGTGGTGCTCGTGTCGGCGCAGGATCTACTCAACTGTAGCCGCCGCCTGCTTCGCTGGACGTGCTTCTTCCGCCGCCGCAACGGTGAGGACGCCCGCGACTTCACCTTGCGCCCGCCCACGATCAACCTCTCCGAGAAGAACTCTAAGCTGCGCGTTATCGACGCCGGCAACAGGGGTGCCGTCAGGGTGCAGCTCGGCCCCTCGCTGCAGAGCGACGATGCAGACACGTCCGTCATGGCAGCATCTGCGGTGAGTCGCTCTATGCGCATCCTGCGCACGAGCCGGCGCAGCTCCAAGGCGGCGCCACCCATCGACGTGCGGCTGCTGGCCAAAACACTGAACTACGAGGAGGCCCTCTTTGTGCCGCGCGATGACGAGGATGGGTCGAGCTTCCCGCGGCATGTGGATCCTTTGGCGGGGCTCAATCCGTTTGTTGCTCCGGTCAGCGACGTCATAAGCAACCTGGCAGAAGGTGATAACTACGAGACGCTGTGTCGCTAGTGCGGCCCGCTAGCTGGCGTGCGTGGACGGTGTTCGAGTGTGCGGGGAGAGGGAGGAGGCGAGGCGCTCGGGCTGTGGTCGCCGCCGATGCGCCGCCGTGTGGTTATTTTTCCCTCTTCCCCTCTTTCGCCTTGCTCTCCGATTACAGCGCGCACGGTGTGTGGTGCAGAAAGCGCCGCTCGCCCTCCTCATATTCTGTTTCTTGAACGCTTGCTGGGGTTCTTGCTGCTTCTTACTCTCTGTGTCGCTGCTCGCGTTTGTTTTTGTGAGCGTGCTCTTGCATCATATCTCCCTCTTCTTCATCTTTTCTCCGCCGCGTTGAGTCTACTCTGCGCGGCTTTCTCTTCCCCCCTCCCCCTTCTCCTCCTCCGCCTTCTCTACGGGACGCGTGTGTACAACAGGAAGAGCGGCGGTGCGTGAGAGGGGGTGGATGGGAAGGGAGGGGGGAGGGACCGAAAGGAAAAAGAAGCGAAGACACGCATAGCGACCCGTTTTTCGCTGTTGTTGTGTTGTTCTCTCTCTTCCCCGGTCGCATGGTGTAGAAGGACCTCCCTGCTTTAATGTTTGGTTCTCCGTGTCTTTTGGATGTTGCTGCTGTGAATTCGGGGGAGGGTGGGGACCTTCTGTGGTTCCATCTCTGCGTTTCATTTCTTGATTCCCGCCCCTTTGTTTTGTTCTTTGCCTTGGGAGATGCTGCCTGCCTCCAAGCTGCTCTCTCCCTCTCTTTGTCATACACGCACTCGCCCTCGGGCACTCTCTCGCTGGCAGACAGGGTCGTGCTGAGGTCACGCTTACGCCTTTTCTTTCTCGTGTTCTCTCCCTTTTTCCCTCTCTGTGTCGTGCCACGCAAGCGGAACCAACAATGATGGGGCCTCACCATCTTTTCTTCTTCTTTCGTTATGTGCCTTACGCGGCACCTAACTGTACGGCTGAGTGTGTTTGGAGTGTTTATGTGCACGTACCTCCTATATGAAGCATTGATGACGCCATTCGACACTCTCCATGCTCGACTATTCCTGCACCCATTTTTCCCGTATCCCACGCTCGTAGATGTGTCCGCGTGCGTCCTGCAGCATCGCTCTCGGTACACCCCTTCCCTCCCCTCCCACCCTTTTTCCTCTCCTTATATATATATATTTTCGTCCTCCGTGCTAGACACCGTGCGTGCACACGAGAATGGGCGCAGCAGATAAAAAGAAGGGGAGTACACAGGGGAAAAAACGGGTTGTTCGCAAAGAAGCGCATCATCGTTGCTATGGTGCTTCAAGCGCAACAGGCAATCCTTAAAGTGTTTGCACAGGCCCGACTTTCTCACACACTTCCATAATTTGCCTGTGTACTGCCATGCTCGCATTCGGTTTTGGGCGAGAGACAAGAACCTCTCTCGCCCCCCTCCCCCCGCATGCCCCACCTCACCTACCAGCTCTCTATTTTATCCTGCGTGCAGCCCATCTTTTTTTTTTCACTCCGTCTTGTTGATGGTGAACACTTGACAGCTACTCAGATCATCAGTCATGCTTGCTTGCTTGGACTTGTCTGTGCGTTCTCTTGGAAACCAACCTGCATGACTTTGTGCGTATGTGTGCCTCCTCTTGTGCTCTTGGTTGCTTCTCCCCGGCTCCTTCGCGGTTATCTCGTTTGGTTGTCGTTGTTTGCGCTTGCTTTCGCGTGCACGTCTCGGGTGCGCAACGATGAACATGCGTTCGGGAAAACATACAAACGAACAACAGTAGAAATGAAAAGAAACACTGCAGGTGTCGCGGAGAAGTAGAGGCAGTCACATCGTCACTGAACTGAAGGCCTACTTCAGCAGCACATATAAAAGCAAGGCGGTGGTAAACAGTGAGAGAAAACGCGAGGCGACCTGTGCCTCTTCTTTGGGACGATTCAAGCTGCCTTCCTCAAGAGCACAGTGCACACTACACAATGTCAACACAAGGACCGTTGCGCTGGCAAGCAACACAGCTCCTTAACACCACAACCTTGACATACCCGTCGCGCAAGCACGAGTCGTTCTGTCCATGAGCCTCCTTCGTACGTCACCTCTGATCCAGGTTCCGCTCGATCACGTCAACGTGCCATCTACTTCATGTTCCTCCTCGCTCCCTCTTGCCTCGCACACATACCAACACACATTTACCCCTTCCCCCTTAAAACCAAAAAAAGAAGAAAAGGAAAGCTACCCCAGTGGCCCTCCCCCCCCACCCCCTCGCTCTCTTCTCAGCACCAACGAGAGGATAAAGTGTGGCGCACACAGCGAATCGGACAGCGAGCGCGGAGTGACCTTTGTCCGTGAAAGGACGAACACCGTCTCTCTCTCTCTGCTCCTCCCGGTCACACTCCTTCTTCGACTCAACATCTCTTTTTTCGTTAGCTGACCGAGCGACGATGGAGTCCTTTGACCCGTTTCGGGTGGTGGGCTCCATCTGCGGACCTGTCCCGGTGTGCCCCACACTGCTCTACGGCACACCGGTGCTGATGGTGGCCACTGGCCGCACCTTTCAGCTCTACAAGGGCAAGGAGCTGGCAATGATGCGCGGCGGTCCAACGTTTCAGGACTCGGTTCGTGCGGTGGCACAGGTTGGGAAGTACCGCGCCGTCGCGGAGGGGCCGCGCCTGCACGTCTACGTGCACCACAAGCCCCTCTGGTCCAGCCACCATGAAGCCGCCACGAAGCCGAGCATCACACTCCTACTGGCCCAGGATGACCTCCTGTTCAGCGTTGGCGACGACAAGCGCATTGTGGTGTGGGAACTCAAGACGGGCACAGTGCTGCAGGCGATGCTGGTGGAGAACAGTGAGACGGTCACGTGCCTTACATTTCTGACGGGGTACACGAACAAGATGCTTCTCGCGACGGCAGAGGGAACGCTGCAGCTCTGGAACTTCCGCTCTGGTGCCTGCCTGTGGTACTCCCTGCGTAGCAGCGGTAGCAGCTCCGGGCAGGCGTCATGCGCCACCGCTGGTGGTGTCGCCGCCATCACGGCACTCGCTTGCAGCAGATACAAAGACATCATCGCCTACGGCACGACGGAGGGGAAGGTTGTTGCGTGCAACGTGGCAACGGACGAGGTGATCACCACCTTCGACCATAGCGAGAGCTGTGCTGTTGCGTCGCTGCTGTTTCGCACGGACAAGGACGGCCTGCTTGTGTCCGGCACGAGCCGTGGCGAGGTGGTCATCTGGGACCTCGAAAATCGATGCATGGACGGCACCTTGACCCGCTCCAAGCAAGTGCGATCGGAGATGGAGGCACTTGAGCGTCCTCACGTCGACGTCGTGCACTCGCTCGTCATGTTTAACTTGCCGGAGTACACATCGTTGCTCATCACAGGTGGCGCCGACAACGCCCTCATGCAGTTCCGCTTTGACACCGTGGACGGCCTTGGCGTGTTGGTGCGGGAGCGCCGTGGGCACATGGGAAGCTGCACCAACGCCATCTTCTACAACACCGACCTCCTCGTCACGGCTGGCAACGACCGTGCCTTGCGCGTCACGCACGTCTTTTCCGACCGCGCATCATGGGAGCTGTCGCAGGGCAAGCTGGGCAAGCGCGGGCGCGAGAAGAACTTGGGGCGGGAGGCCGTGAAGCTCCCCCCTGCCACCGCGCTCGCCGCCGCGACCACACGCAACTACCAGTGGTCGAGTCTTGTGTCGCTACACGCCGCGTCGGCGCTGGCGTGCGGCTGGCGAATGGATACACGCGCAATGGAGTTCAAGCTATCCGGCATCCAGACCTCCGCCCACACCGCCCGCGCTCTGGCGCTGTCGGACTGCGGCAACTACGCCGTCGTCGGGTACTCCAGTGGAAACGTCGCCGTTTTGAGCCTGCAGAACCGCAGTGTGCGTCACCTCTTCGACGCCGACCTCGGTGCCGATCGAGCTCATGACAGCTCGGTGGAGTGCGTCGAAGTGGCGTGCGGCAACACCGTGGTCGTGACGGCTGGGCTGGACGGCGTGATCAAGATGTGGGACCTGTGGACTGGTAAGCTGAAGGCAGCCATTCCTACCGGCCAGCCAATGACCAAGTCGTGCATGCACGAGGCATCATCGCTCTTCATTGTTGTGCAGCATTTCACCATTCGTGTCTACCACGCCAACCCCGACGTCGGCCTCACGGAGGAGGAGCTGCGCACTCCAGTTCGCGAGCTGGAGGGCCACAACAGCCCTATTACGGCGCTCGCGCTCGCGCCTGACACGTACCGCTACGTAGCATCGACCTCCGGTGATGGTGCGCTGCTCGTCTGGGACTTGGCCGCCGCCGCCTGCGTTGGGCAGTATCGCTTCGCATCACCTGCTTTGTCCCTCAGCTTTCATCCCGATGCGCTCTTCCTCGTCACCACGCACGCCGGTGAGCGCGGCGCGTATCTGTGGGTCAACAACATCCGCTACGGGTACGTGCCGGAGGTGGTCCTGAGCCCAAAGGCGAAGGCGGTGGAGACGCTGCCGTGGCTACACTTCCCCACCGCGCACGGGGCAGCTGAGGGGACTGTCGAGAACAGCGCGAACGGCAGCGTGCCGCGCACGTCTGCAGCCGCAGCGCTCACGGAGGCGGAGGAAGAGGAGCGCGCGGCCGCCGAAGCGGAGGCGCGGGAGGCGGCAGTCGCAGAGGCAAACCTGTTTGATGCATCGCAGGACATTGCCCTGGCGCGTCGGCGACAGACGGAGGCACAGCAAGCGGCGCTCGACGCGATCGCGACAGAGGGGATGCAGCTAGCTGGAGTGCCACAGCGCCTGTGGTTCAACCTCACCGTCCTAGACCAAATCAAGGAGAAGAGCCAACCTCTGCTCCCGCCCAAGAAGAAGGATGTGCCGTTCTTTCTGCCCACAACGCAGGAGCTGCGGCCAACGTTTCTTGTCATGGTATCCGACAACCGCAAGAGTGATACCGGGAACGCGAAGGGGCGACTGATACACGCCGACATGGAGGAGCTGACGCCGGTGCAGGAGATGCTCGTGAACGAGAAGCACGACGCTCTCATGGACTACCTTTTGTCTCTCAAGACCGCGCAAGCGATCGACCTGGAGCTGAAGCGCGCGGTGGACTATGCGAACGGTAGCAGCTACACAGTCGCTGAGCTGGCGAGGATGCAAGCGTGCGTGAAAGGTCTGCTGTCCTTCATCACGACGTGGTTGCGGCGAAACAAGAACGTCGACTTTGTGCAAGGACTCCTCGCGGACGTGGTTCGCTCTCACGGTGCACTGCTGACCCGCTTCGGCGACGCGCTCGTGTCGGCGCTGGAGGAGTTGGCGGAGGTGCAGAACACGCTGCGCTACTCGGTAGATCACCTTGTGTCGTACCCAGCCTGCCTCGCGGGCACCTTCTCTGGCTCTATCTTCTAACCTAAAAGGCAGCGGCGACGCAGGAAAGGGAGAAAAACAGGGAGAAGAAAATGGAGCACGTTGGCGCGCTGCCGGAACTGTCGACTTGGCTATCGTGTAGTATTCCCGTCTAACCTTTCAAGATGGACAAGCCGGCTAGTATTCTGCGTGGCAGGTCTGCACCTTCCCTTCCACCCCACCTTGCTTTGCCTTCTACTTTCCGTGCTCTTGCTCTCGTCAGTATGTCGGTTTTCGTTTAAGGACTTGTGTGTTCGTTTCGATCCCTCCCCTTCTGTTGGTGGGAGGGGAAGGGGGGGCATAAGCGTTGCAACGTAAGAGTCAACCCCTCTTCTGTTTTCTGTTTTCTCTATGCACAACAACACCCAGATGACGAGAGTGGGGGGAGCCAAGCAACGTCCCTCTCTATCCCCTGCCGGTGTCGAGCCGCTTCTCGTGCTGACAGAGTCAGGTTCTGGATGGCATGGCGTCGGAGCGGCCTGCGACGGTGAACACGTCTGTACCATTTACATGATGACAGCGTGCCAGCGTGACTCGAGCGTGTCCCACCCGACCCTCGCTATCCACTGCTGGTGTGGGGCGAGGCTGAGTCCGCCCCATAGGAAATGCACCAGGTGGCAACCTTCGAAACAGAGAGGGTAGAGTGGAGGTGGGGGCAGAGACCGTACTCTCAGATGGCTGAGTCGGCGCCTGGCTGGGACGCATGTGTCTAGGGCTTCTTCGCACCACGCGATGCGCCTGCGCGACGTTGGGGAGGACCGAGCGGAGTTGAGGCAATGCACTATGGCAGAGAAATGGGCACTTTGGAGCGAAGGAAAATATGCGCCACAATAAGGAAGCGGCAAAACATCCAGCATGCTTACTCTGAATACTCTGAGTGTGTACACGCGTCGGTCGGCTCGCCGCCGCACACTCAGACAATCCTAGGCGGGCTCGACGCATCGAGTGTGTGCAGCATGTGCCTTAAAGAAGGCGCACACATGCTTAGACGCACGCGCCCGACTTCCGCTTCCCCCTGCTGTCGCATCCCTTTCTTTGCCTGTGGGTGCATGGCAGCATCGTCTTTCGCTCGGCACTGGGCGCCTCAAGCTTGGACAAAATGCAGAACTCCTACATCTGCCTCGCTTTTGGTGTCCCCACGGCCTTCTGAACGCGCAATGTTTGCCATGCTTCAGTGCTCTCCAATCTCAGTCAACCCACAGCCATTCATAGAAGCACACTATGGAGGACGCATGTCTATTCCAGCCGCAGATCAACCCACGCAGTAGGCGCCTTGCCCGGCATGCACCGACGCTCCGCGAGCGCCAGGAACAAGATGCCCAGCGGCGGTCTGCTGGTCGTGAGGACCACCGCGGGCAGCCGCAGCGAGGGACACCGACGCCCAGCCCCGGGACAGAAGCTTTCGCTGCGGACACTGAGAGCGACACTGTAGAGGCCGTGTGGAGTCTCTGGCGCGGCGTGGCGATCAGGGAGGCGCGCGAGACCGAAGCTGCCTTGGTGCGCCGCGTGCATTCTGTTAACGACGACGGCTCGCTCCCACAGCGTCGGCCGCGCGTGGTGTACGTGACGGCGGTGCTTGGGATGCTAAACGCACTCGGTATCACCTCACCCCGGTACGATGCCCTGATCGCCAAGTTTCTCAAGGCAATGACAGTCGAAGGAGGCGCCTCGGAAGCCACCAAGCGCGACGAAACGGTTGACGCGGCGCGGTTTATGTACGTCTTCTCGACAGTCTGGCGGGCGGCCGTCACACACAACACGCCGCGTTCGCCATCTGCGGCACAGCAGTGCGGCAACTCCCCCAACGGAGCAACAATGCGCCATACCTACGCTAAGAAAGTCCCACGCCGAGGGGCACCACCGTCACGCATGAAGGCGGCGCCAGCGGCAGAGGTGGGCAGCAGCGGTGGCAGCGACTCTGCCGTGAGCTCAAGGTCATCGTCCTCACCCTCCGTCGCGTGCAGTAGTAGCGAAGGTGGCGAGGGAGCGGCACACTCGGGCACAGAGAGCGCATCGCCGCTCACCAGCTGCGGAAGTGGCGACGAAAGGAGAAGTAACACAGCGGAGAGCGACGCTGACTTCCTGCGCACCAACATCTCCGACGCGTCCTCCAGTATCCCAGACTCCTCGGAGAAGCCGCAGACTGATGTGCGAAGCCAGGAACTGTCGCCGATGTCCATGGAACCGGCGGCGGGACTCGATCCCAGTCCGGAGCCGCGCAACCCAGGCGAGCCAGTCATCATCACGCCGGCCCGCTCAAGCGTCACACCCCGCACCCATCATTGCTCTCCGTTCGCCGCGGCGTCGCGGTTCGGCAGCGCGTCGGTATCACACAGTCGTCGCATGAATTCCTCCTCGCGCGTAATACCGAGTGACTCGCATCTGCTCTCGAGCACCACTAGCAGGGAACTCAAGAGGGCGACGAAGCGCGTGCCTGGCGGGCTGATGCGCGAGTGTACCTTCAAGCCTGTCATCAACCCCGTCTATGAGCAGTCGCCTCTTAGCTTCAGCAGCACAGCTATCGTGCAGAAGCGCAAGCCCGCGTCGACCGCGCGGTCAACCTTCCAGCCGAGCACGCAGCAGTTTCACCAGGCGCGCGACAGCCTTGCGTGTTGGACGAAACAACCCGTCAAGGACAGCGGCGGCTACCGGGGCGAAGCAGCGGCAAACCCCCTGGCGACTGGCGTTGAGACGGCGGTGCGCCGCATGATCGCCGCGCGCCAGCAGCGGCAGGGCTCGCAGTCGGCTGTGCGGGCACCGGTGGCACACCCGCGCAAGCCGCTGCTCTATGTTGACGTCGATCTCCCGCAAGGCCAGCGAGACCGCCTTGCCTTGTACACAGGTGACGACGTACAGGACGTAGCGCAGCGCTTTAGCATCCTGCATGGGCTCAGCGAATCCCTGTGCCAGCGGCTGGCGACAGCGCTGACAGCCGAGCTCTGTGCCCTCTCGACTGGACAGGCGGCATAGATCATCATTTTTGGTGTGTAACGCACACACGTCACCCGTGCATTTTCCGTCTTCACCGAGTCGCACAAAGCAAAAAAAAGTGAAAACACAATCGAAGGGCACGCGCCATCCAGCTGAACCACCACGCTCGCCACCCCTCCCCCCTTTAATCCTCACCCCACGCCCACCGACACCCTCGCCAAAAAAGACTCCCCCCACGGAAGCCCCTGCAGGTGTCCCCAAAGTGGGGGCTGGGTGGGGTTGGGGGACTGGAAAAAGTCACTCCTACCTGGACTCGAACCAGGGTTATCGGATTCAGAGTCCGAGGTGATAACCGCTACACTATAGGAGCACTTATTTCTTCGACGAAATAAGCAGACAACTGTGAATAAGCGGTGCACCCTGACCCCTTGCGCACCGCTATCCGATCCCACCCTCCTCGTAGCCCACCCTGGTGTGGCCAGAAAGTCTCAATCACACTGAGCTGTCGCCCCCCCCCCTCATTCGAAATGGTAAGCCATGGCCAGTGTCTCTCAGATCCTTATACGCATACAAACCACTAAGATGTGGTGGCCATGACTGTAACTCCCGTGTGCTGTCCAGAGCGTTAAGCACGCCATTATTGGAGAACTGCGTATTGATATGCCAGCAAGTAAATCATGTTGCAGAGCAGCACGCAGGCGCCGCTTACAAAACTGCGACTCAGAGCATCAGTGCGCATACTGCTTGAATTCTTTGAGCCACATCGGCAACAAAAACCTACAACTGCAGACGCGCACTTCAAGATGAAACGAAAATTATGTGTGCTTTTTCCGTAACTCCGTACAACAACAGCTGCACTAACGGTGGTTTGGTAATGCCGTTACCATAATGCGCACCAATGGACGACACTGGTGTTTTCAAAATGTCACACCCGCTTACGCTTTGGAAGACTCCTCACCATTCACTGTACTCCTCCACTATTCTCCCTTCTTTATGTTCGCTCGTTGGCGAGGCGATAAGCTGGCGCATCTCCTTTTCTTTTATAAAGCTCACCACACCCTTTGAATACTTTTTTCTCTGCAAGCTGCACAACACTTTACTCCGCCGCGAAGAAAAAAGAAACAAGCATGTCAGAGTCTCTTTTCAAAGAGGCTCTCCAGAGCCTCTCCAAGAAGGGTGTTGCGCACATCAAGTGTGCCGGAGCCGACCTCCATGATCATCAGCTGCAGCTGCTCATCACCGCGATCGAAAACTCACCTTCTAAACCGGAAATCATTGATGTTTCCAACAACAATATTACCGCCGCTGGGGTGGCATATCTGATGCGTTACCTGCCGACGGCGTCAGTTGAAGCAGTGGACCTTCGCAATAATCAGATCGACGAAGATGGTGCCCTCACATTCTTTCCACTGTTCGAAAAAAAGACGTCGGTCAAGCTTCTTGACCTGCGAAACAACTCTTGCAGCGCTGCGACGGCGTCCCGTCTCTACTATTTGAGCAAAACAGAGAAGTGCACTGATGACGTGCGCTCTGCGCTACTTACTGGGAGCGCACAGCACATTTCTTTCTCTGGGATGACCTACTGCGAACTGGAAAAAGAGCTATTGCGGTTCCTCCTCCACATAGAGGGCCTGCAGAGCGTTGATTTCAGCGGCATGGACCTTGGCGTTGCAGGTATGATTACAGTCGGTACCTTTCTGAAAGACACGCAAGTGGCTGCGGTTTCTTTCCAGAACTGCAGGTTGACAAATGACTCCGTGCTGAGCTTTTTCCAAGCTGCTGACCTCGCAAATCAGCGCTACCCGAACAGCTTTGACTTTTCTTCGAACGTCGGGCTAACAAACGATCTTGTGCGGAAGCTCATTCCGACCACATTTGATCAGAGCCACTGCATCACCAATTTCGTGCTCACTAAATGCTCAGTCACACCAACGTATGTCCGTCTGGTTCAGAAGGAGTGCGAGCTGAACCAAGAGAATCTTTCCATCAAGCATGCGGTCGTCGCCCTCCGAAACAATTCCTCTGCTGCGCAAGAGATCAATCTTCAGTGGGATGGGCCGGTACCCATGTGCATGAAGTACCTCGCTGATTACATCGCAGACAGTTTGGTTATTCAGCACCTCAACATCAGCAACAGTTTGATTGATGACGCAGGGCTGGAGTTGTTGTCGGTCGCGCTTCAGAAGAACACCTCCATCAAGGTGATCGAATTGGCAAACTGCTGCATCACGGCTACTGGTATTCAAAAACTCTTTGCTGTGCTGGAAAAAGGCGCCAGCCTGGTGGAGGAGGTCAACATTGCCAACAACAATCTCGATGAGGGCAGCGTCCAGTTCATCACAGCCGCCCTCCGCGCAAATCCGAGGCTGAAAATTCTGAACATCAATGTAAACCCTGCCATTTCCGCCGCTTCCATCCAGGAAATTGCCGGGCTCGCCATGGTGAATCGTGCCCCGCCGCGAATCCGCTCAGTATTGCCTTTGATCGAGAACAACAGCAAGGATGTGGTCGTGCTTGATTTTTCTGGCAAAGATGTCACTCTCGATGATGACTCTGTGTGGCTTCTTGCCCAGGCGCTTCGGCTTAATTCGACTGTACGGCGGCTTAACCTGTCACACAACTCGTTTGGTGACACGGGTGCCTCGTTCCTTGCGGGCTACCTTGCCGACAACCGCACAATTGTGGAGCTGAACCTCTCCAGCTGCATGATCGGGAACCGGGGCGCTCAAAACCTTTGTGAGGCACTTGCAACGAATGGAGGACTGCAGTCGTTGGATTTGTCGAATAACATGATGGATACGGATTCTCTGAGCGCACTTCCACTGGTGCTACGCGAGAACACCGCGCTGCGTGAGTTCAAGCTAGAGCGCACCCGTGTTGCCCCCGAGTTTGTTGAGCAAGTAAAGATGACGTGCTCTCTTAACCGCGAGTGTGCCGCAGTGAAGCGCGTCTTCTACCGTCTCAATGATGGGGATGCATCTCTCACAAAAATCGAGCTCTCCAACCCTGATGAAGAGCGTGTCATTGACGACCAAACCGTCTCCACCATCTGTGCCGTTTTGAGGAACAACACGTCTGTGGAGGTAATTGACCTGAGTGGCAACCGTATCGGTAGAATGGGTTGTTCCGCACTGGCTGCGACACTATCAGAGTGCACGTGCAAAGTGAGAAAGATCATTTTATCCAAAAACCCGATCGATGATGATGCCGCGGCAGAATTGGCGACATGTTTTCCGAAGGTCAATATGCTTCGTGAAGTTATTTTATATGACACCAACATCACTAAAATCGGCATGGAGGCCCTTGCCAAGGGCCTCGAGGAGAACACCAGCATTGTGTGGATTGGAATCACTGATGACGACACAGCTGATGGGAACACGTCGCTGCTGATGCGCAACCTCGCCTTGAACAGCGGCCCGGCGGCTCTGAAGCGTATTTCCCTTTCCATTGATGCTGGCGTTGCTGTCGACGACGTCGATCTGAGCCGCCCTGTGGACTGCTCGATCGATGATTCGTTGTGCAAGTTCTTGTGTGCGAGCTTGGCGCGCTGCCCAACGCTGCGGTCTCTGAAATTGTCGCACAACACGATTTCTTCAGCTTCTGTTCCGTACATTCTGGAGATGGTGGATATGTGTCCTTTGCTGGCGTCGCTGGATTTATCGGACAACCAGATTGATGAGTGTGGTGCCCAGCAAATTATCGCTTGCTTGGAGCGTGTTTCCCACCTTCGCAGCGTAAATTTTACCGGGAACTTGTTCTCCACCGAAAGTTTGGAGCATATTGCTCAACTGGCTGCGTTGAACATGGGTTCTGAAGTACTCAAGAGACTGTACCTGACAGCGACGCGCGGCGAAGAGCTGCCCAGTGACATCGATCTTAACGGAACCACAAACTCCTACATGCTGACGGATGAGGAGGTGCTTGTTCTTGCCGGGCTTTTGCAGAACAGCAGCAGTGTGAAGTCACTGGATCTTGGCAGCAACAGTTTTGGTGATGAGGGTTGCGTCGCAATTGCCGAGGTACTGCGTTTCAATCACACAATCGAGGCGCTAAACCTCGCAGGAAATCCGATTGGCTCGAAAAGCGGTGAGGCACTGCACTTTGCCCTTAAGATCAACCCGCAGCTGCAGCATCTGGATTTGGAAAAGACGGCTATCCCTCGCGACGTCTTGGAGAGTATTTCGAGTCTGCTCCACGTCAATCAAACACCTTATCGTGCAGTGATCGACATGCGTGGCGTGAAGCTTCATGAGGTGAATGATGAGACCCAGTTTCGCTCTACCGACTACTATGTATCTCAGACGGTCACCCTTGAGGACGACGCCATTGAAGGCTGCAGACGGTTGGAGGTAAAACTGATTGAGTAAAAGATGTAGCGTAAAGCATTGGTGACGCGTACAAGGACACAATCGACCTCTGCATTTTGTTTTCATTTTCGCCACACAGGACTTAGATACCTGCACCGCTTCTTCGCATTCGGATCACTTCTTTCGTCCTTCGTTTTTTTTTTTCACTGATTGATGTACTCCTTTTTTGTTTCTTACGCTCTATGTACGCTTCTTTTCTCTCGTCAGACGCAGCTCCTCTGGCTATCTTTTTTTGGAACACATTTTTTTCCCTTCACCCTCTCAACTGGAGGGGATCTACTTTCTTCAGGTTCGTTTGAGGCTGAGATGTAAATTCATCAAATGTGTTTGCAGTGCCTCCAAGTCCTGCTGAGCACGTCCTCTCTTTTTTCCTTTGCCTCTGCCTTTGTGCTCTGCATCTCAATGTATGTTACTCCCCATCGTCTGTTTTCATGACGTATATGCGTGGCCAAATGACAGGAAACAGCTATGCAATCCTCTGAATACCTCAACGGTGTCTCCTACTAGTTTTGAATCAATGCGGCTGGTACGCGCCCTCTTGATGTTTCCAAGGGGGTTTCTGCGGCATATGGAGATCCTTGTCCCCACTCCTGACGCTGGGACTCCTGGAAGTCATCGCAATATGCAATCGCTGCGCAAGTTCGACATCACTGCCTTCCTCTCCTTTATCATCTCCCTTTTTCGTCATGGGCTGAACGGGCATTTATTTTGCCGACTGTGCTGTGGCGTGTAGCTTATAATTGCGCGCTAATGGGCGCGGTGGTACTCGAGCAAGTGCCAGTGTTCGACTAGAGCGTATGCTGACTGTACGGGAGGTTTCAGCAAGCCATGCCGAGCACTGTGGAGCAATCGCTTCCGCCGCTTTTTGTACTGCAAGAGCATGCGGATCCGGTTCTCAGCTGCAGGTTCTACCCATCGGAAGTTTACCAGCGAGATGAATCAAGCTGGTTCCTATCGGGAGATGCTGGTGGTCTTGTAGTGTTGTGGAACCTTTCCACAAGGCGCAAGATGATCTCGTTCTCGGCCTTGACGGAAGCTCACCGACAGCTCTGTGGCATCTCACAACACGGTCGTAATCGCGGCACTCCTACAGGTGGTTTGGTGCCAGAGGACGAGGTGTTGCTGGAGCAAGCTGGTACTCGGGCCTTTGGCCCGCACAGTCAGAGCATTTTGTCCGTGGGATTTATTCCTTTGTCGCTTTCGTCTCCGCAGCCAATAGCAGTCGCGGAGAACAGAGGTGTTGTTGACTCATTGGTGCGTGGCTCAGATGCAGAAGTATCGAGCGGTACTGTGTGCCCCGCCGTTGTTGACCATGCCGTGAAGGGTACCAGTGATTGGACGCACCCAGGGCGGCCGCGATTTCGGCTTTCCCGACGGGCACCAACCCGCAGCGTCAGTTGTGAGCAGGCGTCTTCTTTATCAATGGGGAACGTTCTGGATAGCGGTGCACCGGGGTTCGCCTTCACACCCTCGTCAACAATTTGCTTTTACACACACTGCCGCGATCAACGGGTGTACATCTGGTGCCTCGAGCGCCAGTGCACTGATGCACCTGCTTCTTCACCGCCCACTCGAGTACCGCAGCTTGTCGTGGTGCTCACCGCCCCGCAGCACGGCTTCTGTCCAGTGGAGAGCATCTCGAAGACCGCGGGCCCTTTTACGCGGACGTACCTCGCCGTTCCTCACGAGTCGGGAGGTGAGGTGACGGTCTGGGAGTTGTCATGGCGTCAGCCCAACAGCACTCGTCTCACGAGCACAAGAGAGCTGGAAGAAAAAGGGGCTTCCAACAGGCCCCGCTCGTCGTCGGGCAATGCGAACGTCCTCGAAGAAGAGAAGGAAGACGTTAACACGTCCGGGATGAATCCGATGGATGCTCTCATTGCACGAGCAGCCGCAGAGGAGCGACGGCAGGCGAAGATGAAGCAGAAGTCCACCAGAGTCTCCGGACAAAGTGATTTTGACCATCCTTCTCCATCGGCAGCCTTTCCTGATTCTGTGATTTCTAGGGGCGAACGCGCCTCGATCCTGTGCTACGTTGACCCTGCAGCCACCACAACGTCCAGCAACTTCTCAGTCCGGCGCTTGTGCACCTTTTCGGCGTGCCCCACGTTCAAGGGAGGCACAATCATGCGCCTTACCATGTGCCACGACGCGCAGCACCTTACTGTCGCATTTGAGAGCGGCCACATTGTGTTGGCACGCTATCGCAACGCAGACGTGACTGACATGGCAGACCAGCCGGGAGGGTCATGCCACGCTGGTGGATCTTTGTCTGTTGCTCAGGTGCGCAACGTCACCCGCGCATTTGCCGACTCGGCGCTGGTCTGCTGGTGGAGTGGTCGGCGCATGCTTGCCTGCTCCTCGGAGGGCGGCATGCATTGCTACGACATGTCGGCGACAGAGGAGGGCCTTTTGGAGGCGCACCTGGTGTGGAGTGCGACACTGCGTAAAGGGATTGGTAGCGTCTTCTTGCAAAGGAATCTCGTCGTAGCCGGCTGCTGGGACAGCACGCTGCGGCTGTACGACGCGCGCGATGGGCGACTCGTCAGCATTCTCAGCTACCAAAGAGAGACGATAAATGAGGTGCGCACGGCACCGCCGTCGATCGCGCGGGTGGCGACGTTTGGATTTGACGTGCGTCAGCCAAGGCTGTATGCCGGCTTGCCTGGGACTCTTTCAACTAAGATCACGGCCTGTATTGCATCCAACTCGACGGCCGTCACGCAGGGCAACCTGCCACAATACAGTGAATCGCCTTCGCGCGAAACCTACGTCGCCGGCACGCCGGCTCCAAACAGCAGCTTGGAATCTCTGGCTGCAGAGGAGCAGCTGGTATACTTGTTTGCGTCCGCGAGTAAGGACTGCACTGTGGCGCTCTGGCGTGTGGACCTTGGACTGGTGGTGGAACAGATGGCTCGCGAAGCCATCCCTGCTTAAAGTCTGTGAAGATATGAGACGGACACAGCGAACAGAAGGCAAAACGAGAACCTAAGGCTCCCCATTTTGATGATTTCCTTGTTACCACCCGTGCAGCCCCGCTCGTGCACGAGGCAACAAGTAATGGCACATAAGCGCGCACTGATCAGATGCCCAAGGCGGATGGTCCTTGATGGTTGAGGCAGCACACACCGAACAATCCCTTCAATGAAGCGAAGAAAAGAGGAGCGCAAGCGTCCCACCGAAAGGAGAAAAGGAGCGACACAAGCGGGTAAAGAAATAGACTTCTTCACACCTTTTTTTTTACGCATCTTGCGCTGCCTTTGGACATGCGTTTTCTTTTCCGGAAATGCCTGTTTCCGTAAACGGCTTTTCGTTCACCTCCTGCCCTCGTTCTCCTGCCCGTGCTATTCTCTCGCGCTTTCTCTCCTTTGTCTCTTCTTCTTTTCTCCGCCTATCACCGTTTGGATTCAACTTCACTATTGCGTTGTGTGTTTTGCCCTCTTCCACAACACCTTTTCTCCTCACCACCGCACCGAAAACACACCACTGGACCCCCCCTCTCTCTCTCCCCTCCGTGCAGCCCCCACCCTTCTCCCTCCCTCATATCTCCCTCATATGTGCAGGGCATACGTGCCAAACACATGCATACACGTGTATGACCTCTTAAAGAGTATAACTCTCCTTTTTTTCTCCATCTTTGAGCACTCTATCTTGTACGTACACGAGCGGAACTACGAAAAACAGGGATTTGATCTATAAAGGCAGAGCTGACGATTGAAACTACGAAACAGAGTGCCAGTGACAATTACGCCGATCACGGCCATCCCGAACAAGCACCCACACCTGGTCGCATCAGTACTACCGGTGAACTTAAAGGCCGAACGCCATTCTGTCAACGACCAAGATACCGTAAGCACGAACGAAGAATAAAAGGAGAAAAAGCAAGGCTGGTGACACAGGAACCCAAGTACAACAGTGTGTCTCCTCCTTTTTTCCCATCTATACGTATAGCATTCACCCCACCCTCTCTCCCCGGTGCCCCTTACCCTCTGTCAAGGAACGGAAACTCGTTGATTTGTTCACGATCCTTCGACTCCACTCCAGCAACTCACGCAATCGCCTCTCTCTAAAAAAGGTACGCTTCTGGATCGCACAAATCACCGTCAACTACGTTACGGAAGTGCGTCCCCACCGACCGCTGACACATACAAGAAGAGGCAGAGTGCTGTGCCGTCAAGCGTGCGTACGTGCAAGCTTTTTCAATTTCCTTTTCTTCGTTTTCTCTCTTCCACTGCTTACGTGACAGCTGAGACCGTGCCTCATCGTTTTTCTTCCACGGTGCTGTCTCTCTCCTTTTTGCTCTTGTCGTCTCTTCCGCTGCTTCTTGCTTTCGCACCCCCTCCTCTTCCCCTTTCCTCTCTCTCCTTCGCCCTTTCACCATACTCCGTTTGATCGCACACACATACAGTTCACGCCCCGTGCTCAAGCCAGCTTTTTTTTTCTTTCGTTTTCCGCCCTTTTCAGCTCTTTCTCTCTCTCTGCTTTCCTACCCACACCTTCGATCCTTTGTAGTGGGTTTTCATGGCGACTTGCAACGTGTACACGGTGCGACAATAGCGGACACCATCACACACACACACACACACACGCACGCAGACACACACGCGCCCTCCCTCCTTCCCCCAAACCCGCGAAAAAAAAGAAAGAGGGTTCAGTCATATACACACAAGACGGACCCACATCTGTTAACGCAACGAATTCTATCCCCTTCTTTTTCTTCCTTGTTTTCGAAGGACCCAGACGAAGTGCTTTTCACGCCTTCCACAGCGGCGAAGCGTCCATACACCGACACACCCAGGCCTACATACACAAGCACACAACGGTTTTGGTTCGTACACAGCGTGAACCTTCCCAACTTCCATCGTCGCCTCAGTTGTCCGTTTGAAAACGAAGAAAAGAAAAACAAAAGGAGGGGAGTCCCCGTCGAGCAAGAGAAGAGAACACAGCACCGCAACCGCTTCCAAATTCGAGCCTGCATGATTGTGTGAGTGAGTGCCATTGTACGCCCCATTACCTTTCCTCACTCCTCAGTTTCTTGCTTTTTTTTTGTTCTTCCTTGCTTTCAACTGTGTTACTCCTAACTTCTCTTTGTTGTTTTCTTCCCCCACCCCCTCTCCCCGCCCCACCCTCCTTTGGCTCGTCTTTAAACAACACAGGGAGGAGAAACGACGAGGAGAAAACGTCATCTTGTCGCTTCTTCTTGTTACCGTCTCAGCAGCACTCGTCTTGGAGCAAGCGAATAGGAAACGACCAAAGAGGAAAGAACAGCGCGACAAGGGCAGTCGCTGAAGCAGAGAAACACGCAGGAAAAGAGCAGGAAGGGTTCAGGAGTGGAGGAGGAGCAACAGCACCACCACCTGGGGAAGAAAAACAACTAAAAAAGGAAAGTCACAAGGGGGACTATTGTCCTTCTTTCATGCTTCTCTTCTGTTTTTTCTTTTCGTGAGTGCATCCCGCTCTCTGCCTCTCTCCACTTCGCTCTTCTTCCTGGATCGCTCTGTCTTCACGAATTTTCCACCTCAACTCGGAAAAAAAAACACACATTCTTTTTTTTTGCATTTTTCGGTTGCTCCTCCTCCCTTCCTCCCCGCCTCTCTTTTTTCTGTTCGTTCCCTCTCTCTTACTGAACTTCTTTGTCGTCTTCGACTGTATTTCGTTTCGATTACTTTTTTATCGACTCTCTTTCTCGCTCTCTTTTCGTGAGTTTCGTGTGACTTGTCTTTTTATCTTTGCCTTGTTGTTGTCTCTCTTTTTTTTGTTCTCTCTCTCGATATATATATATATATATTGTTGCCCTTCGTGCTTATTATCCTTTTCGTTTTAATTGCCGTGTTTTCCCTCTTTCTACTATCTTTGTGTGTGTGCGTGGTGAGTGTGACACTGTTTTTTTTTTCTTGATTATTATTTCTTTTTATCTTTGTCTTGAATTTTTAATTTTCGTTTTTTTTGTGCTCTTTTCGTTTCCTAGTTGTTGTGCCTTTTCGTCACGTTCTTTCTTTTTTTCTTGTCGCGTGTTTGTTTCCTGTTTCTTTGTGTTTGCGTGCGTTTGATCTCACACTTCCTCCCTCTTTTTTTTCATCTCTCTCTCTCTGCTTCACTCCGTACGGCTTCATCACATTCTTTCTGCAAAATCATCCATTCACCCCCCCTTTTTTCCCTGTGCGTGCGTGGATGCGTGTGTGTGTCTGTCTCGAAACACCTACTTTCCCCCTCGCTCCCTCTTCTCCTTTCCCCCTCCTCTCCTTTTTTAAAAAAATTATTATTCCCCCCCTCCCCTCTGTGCGTATTTTGAACGCATTCTCTCAGTTGTCCCTTTTTGTTTCCTCTCTCAGGTTGAGCCACGACTCCGTCTTTCTCTTTTGTGTCCCTTTCTTTTTATTTGCCCAACAACAAAATAGAGAAAACAGAAGTCGTGAGGGAGGCCGTCAACGGGAAGACACCAAAACAACAAAAAAGGGAGAAAACAGGAACGCAGAGGAAAAGAGAATACATCCATTCATTTATTTCCCCTTGTTGTCTGCCTGAGCCAAAGAGGGAGGAACTGTCACGCTTGTGGATTTTGATTTCCCCACTCCCCTCCTCCCCTCTTACCCTCAAGGGAAAGAAACAAGAGGGGACTACCAGTACGAAAAAGGGGGAGAGCGTGACGGACACACAACGAAAGCAAAAGCAACGAACGAAAGGGTGTTTTGCTATTAGCGTGGGGTTTCCTGTTTGTTTTTTCTCTCCCGACAACGAACCGGTGGCCCTTTGTTTTATCCGGTTTTCTTTCCGGTGACAACAGAGAACCGCAACGCTATCCAGTGTTTACTCGTCTCTTGCCCCACTTTTTTTTCGTAGTGAAGAGTTATCCTTCCTCGAAAGAGTGAGAGAAGATAAGAGGGTGCAGAACGTCTTTTTTTTGTTTTCGTGTTCTCTCTCCTTTTCCCTCCTGCCTGCTACCTCGCTCGCCTTCCACGCGTTGCTTTCGCCTT
>NC_018324.1:1598267-1608380 GCF_000234665.1 Leishmania mexicana MHOM/GT/2001/U1103
GTTACGCATTACTACACTACCACTAATACGAGGGTACGTCATTCCTTTTCTTTTGTCCGCTACTGGCCGTAGCTTTGTGTGTATTTCTCGCGTTTCACGATGATGAAGTCTTACCGACCTCCGGCGGCCTTCCAGCAGGGCCGCTACATCCCAAACAAGGTGCTCGGTACAGGGACATATGGGCAGGTGATTCAATGCCACGATACTGTCACGGGCAAGGATGTCGCTGTGAAGGTCGCGCAGAGTGACGCCGCGTACCGTCGCTCCGCGTTGAACGAAATCAGCGCACTGCTCTGCCTCAAGGAAAACGAAGACTCCGTGAATATTCTGGACTCCTTTGAGGACGCCGGGCATGTGTGCATCGTCTCGGAGTTGCTGGACCGAAACCTCTTCGAGGTACTGCGACATCGTGGATTTGGTCCGCTGTCACTGCGCGAAGTGCGCCAGGTCGCTCTGCGCGTCTTGCGCGCGCTGGCCTCGCTCCACAACAGTGGGTACATTCACTGCGACATCAAGCCCGAGAACATCATGCTGCGCCGAAGCACTCCCGTCAGCTCGAATTCCTCCTCACCCATGCTGGGGTCCTTCACCAGCGAGAATGCCAGCAGTGGATCGTCGAACAAGAGTGGCGAGCAGAACAACTTCCCGAACGCGCTGGCTCCTGGGCAGGAGGCCCTGAAGCTGGACACCAACACCAATGCTCACAACCAACTGTGGCGTAACACGAACTCGATTGACTCCCTCATTGGGAACACGCACAGCGCTGCTTTCCAGGACAGCAATCTGAACATGGGCTTCTCCCCGCGCACCGGCAACCGTCTCGGGGGCTACTCGCAGCAACAGCACGGACGGCGCGGCAGCGGCGACACCACAGCTGCGATCAGCGGTGCTGGCATGCGTCACAGCGGAAGCTTCGATGCACTCTTCGGCATGTCAGCTGCTGCAGTCGGCGCCTCCGGCACCGGCAACAATACCCGCAACGACGTTCGTGTGAATCGCAACGCTCTGGGCAACAAGGGTAGCGAGTCTCAGGAGCGGACGCAGCTCAACCCCGACGCTAATCCATACTGCCGCACGTGCCTGATCGACTTCGGTGCCGTGCGCCGTTTTAACGAGAACACCTACTACGACGTGCAGTCGCTCTGGTACCGCGCGCCGGAGGTGCTGTGTGGGCTTCCATACACCACCGCCATCGACTCCTGGAGTGTTGGCTGCGTCCTCTTCGAGCTCTTCACCGGAAAGCCGCTTTTCCCGGGCGAAAGCCTGCAGCATCAGCTCTCACTGATTGTGCAGCACGTCGGTCATCCATCTCAGGCGGCGCTCACGCTGGGGTGCTTGGCGACGCAGTTCCAGCTTCCCATGGTGTTCGTGTCGCACGACGCGCGGCGGGAGCACGTGCGACAGTGGATTCTCTCCTCTCGCGAGTTGGGACTGCAGCGGTGGCGAAAGCATCAGATGCAGAAGCTGCAAGAGGCCCACATCGCCGGCAACCAGCAGCTTTGGTCCCACCGTACTGCCGATGTCCCGAGCGCCAAGTCGGAGGAGGACGCACTGCTAACCGCCACTCCTTACGGCGAGTCAGACGTGGACGGGACTTCGGAGGAGCTGAAGCTGCTTGTGGACCTGATTTGCGACCTGCTCAATCCTGACGAGTCGCAGCGATTGAGCTGCACGCAAGCGCTGCACCATTCGTTCCTGAACAACGTCTCCAAGCGCTGCAGCGCTGCCCCATGCCCGTACACCGCCACCCCAGCCGCCTGCTTTCCGACTGTGTCTGCCGCGCCGGCACCGGTGCCGTGTATTATGGCGACAACTACCACTGGACAGTCGGTGATGATGACCGCCTCGCCATTGAGCGTGCCGATGGGATGCTCTCCTGCCAGCCCGTTTGTGATGCACCCGGTCCACTCCGCCCCAGCCGCCACCGTGCCCTTCACCGTGGCACCCGTAGAGTCGATGGTAGGGGTGGAAATGGAGGTTTCTACTCTCGGTGTTTCTTCGCGGCATCAGCCCGCACAGGCGTTCAGCACTTACCCCGCTGTCACGACCTCGACCGTGTACACTACCAATAGCACTGGGCAGGTGATGCAGTGTGCTGTGCCAGTCTTCACACAGGTGGCTCACCAAGTCGCGCCGAGCGTCGGCCACGCGTTTCTACCGCTTGGCATGACTGCACAGAACCCAGCCAGTGGCATCTACTGCTCCCCCACTACAACTGCATCGCAGCAGCAGTACCCGTCGTCGGGAATGAGCATCTCACCCACGTTCTCGCCGGGAGGAGCGCTCGTACACGCGCATGTGCCGCTGGGGTTCACGCCCACCACAGCTTCCAACCCTTCCGCCGTCACCGCCCCTGCAGCCTCGGTACAACCCCTCGGTGCCTCGGCGTACGTGCTCGCCAGCGCCGGCACGGTTCCCTGCATCCGCGACTACCACTCTGAGATGGCTTCAGCTGGGATTTCGCCTTATGTCCTGTGCCATTTTCAGCCGCAGCACGCATGCGCCACCGTCATGTCTCCTTGAGCGCGAACGCACACCGCAGTGATTAACATTGACAGCGACAGTGCCAGTCACCTGCATGCCTCGTGCGCACCAGCGCACGTGTGTCCTGGTTCTCGTCAGGCCTGCTTTACGGCTCGTTGCGGCTCTCTTATTTTCCCCTTCTTCTTCACCAGTGTGCGTTTTTTCCCCCCATTTTGCGAAGGGGCGAAGAACAAACAAAAAAACAACAACACAACATCATGAGTTGACGAGGATCACTTCGCTTCTTTTTTTTTCGTCCTTCCTCTTCCTTTTTCGTTTTTTTTTTTGCGACTTGCGAAGCCAGAAAGTTCACGACTGGACATGCACTCCCACAAACAATAGCAACAACAACAAAAAAAGGAGAGAAACAAAAGAGCGATTGGGGATGCTCTTGCTCTAACCACCGTCTCTCAGTCCATCACCGCCACCTGCAGAAGCAGAACAACAGAGACAACTGGGGGAAGATAGGGGCGCATCAAGTGTAGTTGCTTTACTTGTGCTAGACCCTCCGGCCCTTCTCTCTCTGACCTTTTTTTTGTCTCCCCGCTTTCTTGGACGTTCTTTTCCATTTTCTCTTTTCGTTTACTTTGGCGTGTTTTCTTTCGTTTTTTTTCCTTTCCTTCATTTTTCGGCTTTGTTGCCCGTACTGCGTTCCAATGCCCGATCTCTCGCGCTCTCTCCCTTCTTCCTTGTTTTTTTTTTTTCAAATTTTCTTTTTTTTTTCGCCTCTGTTTGCCTTCTGCGTGTGTTGTGTACACAATACAACAAAACCATCACCGCATCTCCGCCCCGCACGTGCGCTTGTCTGTGCTCCTTGTTACTACCCTCTTTACGACGCTGCTTGTCGTCTCGCGATGTGTGTTTTCGACTGGGTGCCTCTAGAAATGCAGCTAGCGACTTCTCTCATCTACAGCACCGTCTATGCCACCCACTCCGAAAAAAAAGAAAAACACTCATACACGCGCCTCCCTCTTCTTCTGCTTTCCCGCATGCGCGCATGGAAGAGGCAAACAAGACGAACAATATACCTTTGTATTTCTAGACACCACGTACTACTATGTGCTGTTATTGCTCCTTCATTTCCGAAAAAGAGCACGAAAAAAAACGAAGCAAGGAGGAAACGAGAGGAGTGGGCAATGAAGGCAAAAATCAAAGAACCCCTCCCATAAGGAAAAAAAGAGAGAAGGCCTAGACACTGATGTATATCGAAGATTCGCGACTGTCCCTCCACGCCTTCCTCTCTCCTATCTGCACACCTCTTCTTCATGTTTGCTTCCGTTTTCTTCTATCAAAAAAAAATATTTTGCACATTTTTCTCGCGTGGGTTCTTCTCAGCTCCTCCTTTATATCTTTTCAAATATATTTCCCTCTTCCTCTTTTCGCTTTATCGCTGTACACTTACTCGTTTTACTTGAGAGAGGAACTGCCTTGTTTTCTTTTCTTTTGTTTCGACTTGCGTGCCTCTCTTCTCTGCCCTCCATCACCTCCAACGCCTTTCATCGGTTCCTCCTCTGGGCTCTCCACCTTTTTTTCTTTTCGCCTTTAGCTATATATATATATATTTATATGCCCTCTTTTAGCTTCTTTGCGTGCTTTTTGCCTTCCTGTTCCAGTTCTTCCTCTCCCTTTTTTTTGATGATGTGTCTGTCTTACTTCTCTCCTCGCTGGCCCAACGAGGACTGCCTCTTTCTCGTTCGTTTTTTCTTTTTTTTTCGACTGTCTTCGTTTTCGGCCTGTCTGGTGTGTGTGTGTGTGTCTCTCTCTCTTTGCTCTTTTTGTTCTTTTGTCTCATTTTTTTTTGTTTCTTTCCGCTCTTCCGCTCTCCATCACTGCTGCCATATGTGTGCGTGTGTCTCTCTCTTTTCTTCTTTTTTTTCTTGAGTTTCCAGTCCCGTGACTCCATTACCTCGCTCCAATCTCCGTTCGATCCATTTATTCTCCTTTCTGTTGTTGCCCATGTCTTGTGTGTTTGTGTGTAAGCATCTTTTCCTTTTTTTCTTGTTGTGGCTTACGATGATGGGCATTTTTTTCTTTGCATTGTTTGGGTGCTTGTTACGACATCTTCGACGTTCTCGTTGAGACGCAGTAGAGGCACAAAGATGGGAGCCTGAGAGGACAAGGCAACGCAAGACATCGAGGTCTCTATGCGGTAAAGCCGTCTTATTTTGAATCTTCCATTTTGTCCTCGTACTCTTCTCTCCTCTTCTTTCTATGCGTGTGCACGCGGTTTCGCCCATCTGCAAAGACATGCTCACACACACGGAGGGGAGGAGGTGGAGACTGGCACATGCACTCGTTTCTTTTCTTGCCTCTTCTCTTTCTTTTTTCTTTCCGCACAATGAGACGAATAAACTCTTCCCCCCCCCTCTGTACATACGCGAAGTAAATATTTCTGTAAAATGATCGATCGAGACACCAAAAGGCAACAAAAAATCAAGCGTCGAAAACAAAAAGGGAAAAAGGACAAGGACGAGAAAGAGTGCGACTGTCCCCCTTTGCGAAAAGTAGAAGAAAGAGAAGTAAGCGGAAGAGCCAGGCGTGAATAGAATTGAGGGGGAGAGAAGAGAGGGAGCAAGACTTTTCCGTCTCCTTGATTTCGCCCTTCCCACCTTTTTCCCTCTTCTCCTGTACACACGCACACACAGAAGCTTTCAAGATTAGTTTAGTCAAAGGGCTGCCTTTTACTTTTCTTTCGTTGCGCTCCTCCCTCTCTTCCTCTCTTTCTGCGTCTGTGTGATCGCGAGCACCTCCATCCCACGCACCAACGGAGGGAAAGGGCACACGGTCACACAAACACGCACACAGGATGGGTATCGAGGGGACGAACATACACGCATGGAGCAGCAACAAAAATGGAGTGCCTACAGTCGCACGTATTCCTAACACGTGATGCAGGCATTGTAGTGCGCCTTCAATCTCTCCCATTTTTGTGCAGCGTCCTCTTTTTTCTTGAGTGGCTGAAGTTTGTGTGTGAATGTCTTCACACTTTGCTTCTTCATCGTCTCAGTTTTTTTTTCTTGTCTACTTTGTCTTCGCCTCTTGCTTTACGGTGGTGACGCACTCTCCTCCTTCCCCTTTCTAGGGAGTCTTCTCTTTTTTTCTTCTTCCCCACTTCTGCCTCTTTTCATGCCTAGCTTTCTGTGCGTGTGCGTGTTTTTTCATCTTAAAGAGACACTATCAACATCTCTCTTGTGCTTTTTTTTCTCTCTCTCCTGAATGTTCCCCTCTTTTTTTCTCAACTTTATATATATGGGTACCCCCCTATCTCCATCCCTCACTGCCTCTCGTGCGGTGGTCTTCTGTTTTTCCCTTTTCCATGTTTTTTTTTTCGTGTTTCGTTCATCTCACTTTCTCCTTTCCTCCCTCCCTCTCTCTCTAAGTGTTTCGTTTTCTTTTTTTATTTCTCACTCCCTGAGTTCTTCGGCGTGACCATGTGATTCTCATATACGCCTTCCACTGTTCTCGCTTTTCTCCCCCGCTTTTTTTTTGTGTGTGCGTGTGTGTAAGAAGCGGCTCTTTTCTTCTTGATCCAGTCTTCTCATTTTCTCCTGTATTTAGCACTCGTATTACTGTGGCGACGCGTCGTGGCTCTGTCGGTCTTTCACCCGTCTCTCTCTTTTTTCTCCTTTTTTGCTGGGGGAAAAAACAACAACAGAAGGTGTGGAGGGGCATCCCCAGTGAGAGAAAGTGCGAGCCTCTCTGTCACTGCTGAAGGCTTTTTTTTGTTTGCTTGCTTTCATTTTTTTTCACGATGTCTTTACGTCTTTCTCATTTTTTTTTCACTACTTCCCTGTTTTTTTTTCTCTTGGCGTCTGAATCCCCTCTTTTTCCACTTTTTCCGCGCGCTTGCTTCTTGAGCCTCTCCTTTCTGAGTTGCTTTTCTAACGTTTCTGTCGGTATGTGTTCTCTCCATCTTTCTTCGCTCTCGTCGCTACTTGCCCATCTACTCCTCGCGCGTGCCCCTCTCTCGTACGATGTTGAGAAGCACAAGGAAAAAACAAGGACAGAAACAAGGTGTTCTTTTTTTTTCTTTCAGAAGAAGAAGACTATAGAAAAGGCAACACTATTTCTGTTTGGCCTGCCCCCCATCCTTCCCCTTTCCTCCCCTCCTATTATTTTTTTTGTATCTCTCCCTCTTTGCTCCCTACCTCCTGTCACTTCGTCTACTTGGCGTCTGCCTTGTTTCTCTCATTTTTTCACCCTTTTTGATTGATTCTGCAAGTCACTCATCTACTCGTTTTCTTTCTCCAAGCGTGCGATTCTTCGGTTCTTCTTTTTATTATTATTTTCTTCTTGCTCTCAAGATCATTCTTTTTTTGTGTGTGTTTCTTGTTCCGCCGTGTCTTTCTGTCCCCGATCTTCAGCTCCTCTCCCCTCTCTGCTTTGAATGTGATACGGAATCTTGTGTGAGTGCGTGCGTGAGGTGTGTGTGATCACGCTTGAGTGCGTGCGCAAGCGAACAAGATGTTTTTTTTTCCCCACTTCTTTCTGTTTTCCTCTTCCACGACGGCTTCTGTTGGCTAGGGATACAAAAAGTGTATGTGTGTGTGTGCGCGTCACTCGTCTCTCTTTCTATCTCTCGCTGAGCGTGACTCTGGTATGCGTCTCCAACACAGAAAACTGAGACGCCGACTTCCCTGCCATCCTCCCCCTTTTTTTTCTCACTCTCTTTGTGTGACGACCCTACTCGCGCACTTTCATTCTCTGTTCATCCCCACTACTTCCTCTTCCGTGTTACCCCCTTTTTCCCTTTTTCTCTTCTGATCCCTCCTCCCGTGTTTTATATTTCGGGCTACCCTTCTGTTTTTTTTTCGTCAGACACCTTTTTTTTATGTGTGATCACAGCCTCGTTCTATGTTTGCCACTTTCTGTTCTTTGGTTTTTCTTTATTGAGTGCTTCCCTCTCACTACCCCCGTTTTGCTTGCTGTGCTGTGTTTACATCCCTTCCTCCCCCCCAAAAAGTCTGAGAAGCAGCTCTCTTTTCTCGTGTGTATGTTTTAATTTTTTTTCTTTTCCCAGGCCCCTCCCTCCCTCCCTTCTTCCTCACCTAGCTCTCGCTCTCTTTCTCCTCCTTTCGTTTTGACCGCACAGATGCACCGGACGTGCTCTGACAAGGGAAGTCGAACCAGACACCATCGAAGAACGCGGGGAAAACAAAGAGGGGTCGACTGTGCCTCTCTCGCCTCACTGTGTTTCGCTTTTCGATCCCTCTCTTTGCATTCCACTTGTCCTCTCCTTTGCTTGTGTTGAACTTCTCGTTTACCTGAATCTCTGCTTGAGTGGGAAGGTGTAGTGCTCGCTGTGGGATGTGAGTAACACATGTTTTTGTTGTTCTCGCTGAGGCATTAACCATCTATGGCTGTGATGAGATACTGAGTACATGTGCGTGTGTTCGGGTATGCGCGTGCGTGCTAAGCTGGAGGGACGGGTGCATGCACGTCGCGCCCCCGTAATACGCATATCTGCACGTCGTCCCACACGCGCGCAAGTGAAGTTGTACGTGTACAAGTGACTCCTCTCCGTTCTTAGTGGTGTAGAGGGGTGCCAGCGAAATTCGATGTTTTTTCCACTGTCCTTGCCTATAAATCGCGAGGAGTCTGTCGCTCTTCCCCCTCACCACGTCACCACATCACCAGTGCTACACTACATGGCAAGGTGAAACATGGCGCCACGCGAAATCGCTCTCAACACGGTGTAGAACGCGGTCTTAGAGAATGAGATGGCGACAATCGACATCGAGCAGGAGCAACAAGAAAAAAAAGAACAGCGAAGTGGTTCTCACAACTGCATGTATGTTTGTGGAGACAGTACTGTAGAAATACGGATAGGGAAGAGTGAGGGGTGGGGTGGGGGGCTATGCGCATCGCCTCCACTGTAGCACCTCCCTCAGTCTGCGTTTGTTCTTCTCTGTTTTCTGTGGGGATGAGTAAAACATTCTTTTTTTGTGGTGGTGGTAGTTGTTTCTTTACACGTGTCATCCGAACTCAACGCCGTCAGAAGTGTTTTCAGGCACATTCGTGAAACAGAGACAAGCGAGAAAGAAGGGACGAATAGGTTGCACAGAGACGAACGAAGATGTGTGCAAAACAACAAAAAAAGGCCAAACTGTTGCCATCGCTCAGCAGACCGCGACCGTATGTGGAGAACAGATTGACAAAAAAACAAAAAGGAAACACAAGAGGCAAGATGCACGCGCGCAGAGCACGTCAAGTAGATGTTTTTTTTCCCCCGACTTGTCCATTCTGCCGCACAACATGAGTGACACTCCACTCTACTCCCGGTCTGGCACAGGTCCCATCACGTGGTGCGAAGCAGCTGTAGACGCGCCTCAGAGCAGTGCCGGCTCAGCCACCTGAAAGCATGGCCTCCGCTCCACACTTTACCCTTCCCACAACTTCGCTGCTCACCACCTGGTGCGTCCCCCTTTGGGGCGGCTCGGGTTCCCCACCAGTGGGCAGTGAGGGACTGGGTGGGATACATGTTCGAGTCACAATGGCATTCTGGCTATCACATGGGTGGCACAAGCCTGTTCACTGCCGGAGGTCGCTCCATTGCAGCGTCATTTACGACCTGGTTGTCAACATCAGTAACCATGCATCGCTCTGACCTCTGTACGTCGTAGGTACTTGATCCTATCACGGCTAGAGGTGGTTCGGCGTTTGGCAGGGATGGTAGGGCTGCGTGGCCTCCTCGCACCTTGTGGTGGTGGTGGGGGCACCGAACCCTGATACGACGCTGAGGTGTTTCCTCTCGTCATGAGGGGGCAAGTAGCGTAGATCAGAAAGAAAAAAATAAAACGCTCAACCAAGTTTGTGTTCTGTTGACACCTTCTTTTATGCGTTTTTCTTTTTTCTTCCCTATCTTCTTGCTCAGTCATGCTGTTTGCGAGTTTTCCAAAAAAGAAAAATGCTCTTTGGGAGTCTGTGCTTCCGTCTCAACGACTTTTCTCCCCCTATCACCCCACCCCTTTGTCTCTCGCTCGTTTGCATTGGCTCCTCTCCCGTGACACTTCACCACTTCTCTTGTTTTCTTGATTGTACACTTCTTCTTTTTGTGTGGCATGCTTGTGATGAAGTTTTACCGCTTTTTTTTTCGTTGTTTTCGTCCTCAACACTTTCACGCTCGTCTGCTCTCCGCTCTTTCAGAGCGATGTTGTGTCTTGCTTCTATTTAGACACTTCTGGGTCGCCTCACACACACACACACACACATACATACACGCTCTCTCCCCCCTTCGCTCCGTCTTTCTCTTGTGTCTAAATTTTTATTTATTTCCTGCTCTCTCTCCGTGTCCATAAGACACCATCAGAGCAGCTGTCGAAGACCAAGGAAAGAGAGTGAGAAGGGGCTGGACACAGAAAAACCCAGGTAAGTGTAGCGCAGATGAAGCGTCCTCCGTGTCAACGACACTTCTCTCCTTTTCTTCCTGCGGAGGGAAACGCACGGTGCTGCGAACTTTTTTTTCTTTCGTGTGGCTCTCCCTCCCTCTCTCCTTCTGTACCAAACGTGCCTCTGTCCTCGTCAAAATCTGTGTGTGTGTGTGCACGCGCGTGCTCATCCTATCTCTGTCCCTCAACTCTCTCTCAGTAT
>NC_018324.1:1608480-1609667 GCF_000234665.1 Leishmania mexicana MHOM/GT/2001/U1103
CTGCTCTCTCTCCGTGTCCATAAGACACCATCAGAGCAGCTGTCGAAGACCAAGGAAAGAGAGTGAGAAGGGGCTGGACACAGAAAAACCCAGGTAAGTGTAGCGCAGATGAAGCGTCCTCCGTGTCAACGACACTTCTCTCCTTTTCTTCCTGCGGAGGGAAACGCACGGTGCTGCGAACTTTTTTTTCTTTCGTGTGGCTCTCCCTCCCTCTCTCCTTCTGTACCAAACGTGCCTCTGTCCTCGTCAAAATCTGTGTGTGTGTGTGCACGCGCGTGCTCATCCTATCTCTGTCCCTCAACTCTCTCTCAGTATCCCCAAGACTTGATGCCAACTCGAGAGAAGCCAAGCACATACTTCCTCTTTCCCTCCCCGTCCATTTGTACCTCTCCCCCTCCACCTTTCCAGCTACCTTTCCCGTTTCTATCGCGTGCCTGTGTGTGTGCGTGTGCTCCATCTTTTTCGTGTCTTTCTGATCCGTCTCTTTCCCCCCTCTACTCTTTTTTTTTGCTTCTCCTTCCCTTTTTTCTTCACTCCCCCCTCCCTCCCTCCCCCCTTTCACATCTCCGCCTGTGTCTCTAACGCCATAACTTTGTAATCCAAGCTCGCTCCAAAAGCACACACACAAACACACAAAAGGTATATATATATATGCGTACGTAATGCAGTGGAGCCGCATCTCTTAGAACGAAAAAAAAATTAAGAGGCCACAGAAATAGCACTATGTGCTCTCATACCCAACATGCACGTTACACGCATACCGTAAAGGGTGTGAAAAAGCGAAGCAGACGCCTAAAGGACTACATACTTGCTCAGTGTTTCTTTTTTCGTTTTCGTTGTCGTCGGCTTGTATGTGTGTGTGCCAGAAGGCAGTGTGTCCGCAGGAGATGTTCTCATGGACACGAAAAAGAATGAACCACGCCACGTCTGTGTTTGGTTCTTTTCTTTTGTTGCCCCCCTCCCTCTCCCTGCTTTTCTCGCTTTCTTTTGCTCGTTACCGGGATATCAGCTGCTGATGGTGCGTCAATGTTTTCTCTTCTGTTTTTTTTTTCCTATCTGTTTTCGCGCACAAGATCGAGTCGTCTGACTCGCACATGCACTCACTTCGTCCCCCTCGATTTTTCCCGTTCTTTGTCACTTCTTTCTCCTTTTGTGTGTGTTTTCTTTTGTGCCTTTCTGCTCTCTTT
>NC_018324.1:1609767-1614375 GCF_000234665.1 Leishmania mexicana MHOM/GT/2001/U1103
GTTGAGCTCTTTGTGGTCTTTGTTTTTGTATTGCTTTTATGCCTTTCACGTCGCTTCGCACGTTTTCGTTTCTCTTGTGTTGCTACCGAGCTCGTCCGCTGCTATAAACACGCCCTCATACAAGCAAGCACACATGCACGCACGTGCTCTTTTTTCTCTCGATAAAGTCACTTTTTCTCTGTCTCTCACTTCTTTCTTCACGCCTTTGACTTTCGTGTTTTATTTCCTGCTCCTTGCTTCACAGAACGCACCGTTTTCTCCCCAGCTCGCACGATCTCTCACACCTCTCCTCATTCCCCTTCTCGAGCTTGCAGAGGGACGCTTAAGGAGAGAGGGTTAAATGTGCATCTTTTCTCTCTTCCAAAGCTTTCGGACAATGCACTGCACTCCAAAGAAACGAAGTGAGACAAAATGCAGAGAGCGAAACAGAATCCGTGTTTCTCCGACCGGAACCAACGACGAGAAGGGTTTGCATTCCCCCTCTCTCTCTCTCTTCATGTGCTCGGCTTCTACAATCTTCATGGATTTCGCGTGCCGTTTTTCTTTTCTCTCTTCACAATGTTTCTTCCTATGACTTCTCCTTTTTCGTTTTTCTCTTCCTGACGTACATCTTCTCATTCTCTCTCTGTGTAGGTTCGTGCAAACCTTTCCCTCTGTATGCGTGGTTGCATGTCTGCCTCCCTCAAGAACACGACTGCATCCAAAGGTGAACGACAGCACGACGAGAGCAGAAATCAAAGATGAAAAAAGCAGAGAAAATACCACATATATATATATATCACACACACACACACACACACACACTTTTCCGTGTCCTTTTTCCGGGTGGATTAGTATTTTTCTTCATCTTTCGTGTCTCTTTTTTTTGTTTGTTTGTTCAATCGTCCACTTCCAACAAGAAGAAACGATGCTGACGCTGATGCTCACTTGCCTACGAAGCACTTCTGTCTCTCTGTCTGTCTCTGTGACTTCTCCTATTCCATTCGAAAGAATACGAAAAAAAAGGACGTTTCTTTTTTTTCTGAGTTCACCCTTTTGCTCACTTTTCTCTCGCTCTCTTTCTCTCTCTTTGTGTTTGTGTCGCTGAGGCGTTCTCCCTGTCCCTCAGCACCTTTGCTTTTCCCCTTTTGTGTGTGTGTTTCAAATTCGTTTTCGCATCAGTGGTCTTTGACGTGCTGTGTGACCAACATGTGTGTGTCTGTGTGCGCTCTCATTTTCTTTTTCTTTTCTCTATTTGCGTACTATGCTCTTGACTCTCTGCCAAAGCGTGTACAGTGTTCGCACGCGTAGAGCTGGAGGTGCCAAGTGCGAAAGAGTTAGGAGTAGTCGATCGCGCAAAGAGGGGCGAAGCAGGATGTTGCGAATCGAAGGGGATGAAGACCGTAGATAGTAAGCCACGCATCACCTAGAGCTAGTGTCATTTATTTTTTATGCCACCAGCAATGGTCTTCGTTTCTGATCTGAAGGCTTCTCTCCCACTGTCTTTATTGGCACCCTCGCAACCAGCCTCCGCCTCTCGCTTGCTCTCACCTTTTTTCCCCTCCGTTGAACGCCCCTGGGACGCTTGCGCAAAGTGGAGCCATGCCGATGGAATCGGGCGAATGGGGGGGGGGCGAAACGAAAGGAGAGATGCAAAAAGAGAGAGAGCAGCCATCTTTTTTCCCCCTTTTTCCTCACCTTTCTTTTTTTCTGTGCTTTTTTTTTGGCACACACAGGGCCGGAGAAAAGACCGAGGTTGATCACCGAACAGTCAGGAATCAGGAAAGTGAGGGGATTCCTTCTCTCATAGCCAATGATACACACCTATCTCGCTTCTTTCCCTAGAAAAAGAGAGCCCACCTTTAGGTGCAGCATGTACTCTTTCTTTTTTAAGTATTTGAAGCGTTGCCATGTTGTAGACGTGTTTGCTCTCACCTCGACTTCTTTACTGGTAACCTCCACTCGTGCGTATGTGCGTGCGTCTCACAGCTCATCGATAGCCGTCAAGGAGAACGCTTCCTTGCCGTTCTCGTCGCCACCACTACCTGATTTTCTCATGCTGACCAAAAATAAAAAGAAAGAGGCGAATGCAGCATTGTCACCCACGAAGATATCTCCACGAAATAGGGATGCAACGGGGGAGCGTTTTTCGTTGTTCTCTCTCCCTCTCTTTGTACCACTTTCTTCATGGATATCCCTCTCTCTCATATATATATATATATAATCTATATCTATTATATATCGTTGGTCGAACAGCAGAAACGTTTTTTTGTTTCGCGGGCGTTTCTACTGCGTCTTCTCCCCCTTTTTCCGTCCACTTTTTTGTTTAGCGAAAAGTTTTTTTTTTTGTGTTGTTTCTTCTCTTACACGCCTCACACACAATCTTTCTTGAGTGAGTGCGAAGGTGTCTGCTTGTTTTCTGTCGTTGTGGGCTGTGCAGGGGGTAGGAGGAGGGGGTAGAGTCACGACACTGTTCCAGCTGCCGTCACTCCTACTTGATAGTGCCTGTGAGGCAAGGGACGAGGTTTCGGTGTTGACGTGCCGCTGGGTTTACCCCCCCCCCCCGCTGCGCGGGTAGAGGCTTCATTCTCCGTCGCCATTTCCACCACTTGTACACGACGTGATCGTGCTTGGTCTGCTTTAGCCTTTTTGCTCTACCGAGGACGGGAGAAAAAGCGACCAGCGCCAAGCCAGCTGGCGAGATGGGAAGAGAGGAGGGGAGCAAGAGGAAGCGCACTTGCGCGATGTTGTGGTACCGCCAGAGAACGAATGCCCCTCTGTCTCTTTCTCCCACTCCCTTTCTATCAGCTGCTTTACGAGACAACAAAAAAATGACAGAAAACTCTACTACGTGAATCGTAATGATGGGGTGGAGGTTAGGGCGGAGGGCGCTGTGGACGGATGCACCTCTTTGCCCCTTGTGCTGTAGTGCTCATCCTCGCCTCTCTCCCTCTCGTTCTTACCTATCTTCTCACTGCAAAACAAGATGCTCGTCATGAACGACATCCTATCACCGCCCCCCTCCCCTCTTCCCTCCTCCCCCACCGTGTTTTCTTTCCTAGCCTGCACTTTGGTCTGGGTCTTCGCTTTTACATCCCCCTCTTTTTCATCTTTTTCTGTGGTTTTGGTTGGCTCGACGCTTCTCTTTGTACTGCTGTTACCAGACGCGAATCTCTCTCCCCTTGTGGATGTCAGTGCGATGGCTGACTTGGCGCTGAAAGTTACATGCCCGCATAGGGCCCCAGTGCTCCACAATAGCGCGTGCATACCTTGTCGGTTCTCCTCGCCGACCTGGACCCACGTCTGCGGTTGAGGCATTCCACTGCGATAAAAAAAGCCGGAAACGCTTGCACCGGTTGCCTATCCCCTTCCTCCTCCAGCGGGGAAGAGCCGCCAATACAGAGCGACACAGAATTGACAGACAGAGCAAGTCATCTGATCCATGCCTCCTTTTTCTTTATTTTCCTATTTTGTCTTCCTCGTTCTTCTGCCTCTCACGTAACTCTGATGCACCGCTGTTTCTTCTCCACAGCGCCGTGCGTGGGCGTTTAGTGCGCGCTGGGATCGGCCTCTAATGATTCCTTTTTTATCCTTGTTCTTTCCCTGACATCCCCTTCAGAGCGAGAAGTCGTGGCTTCTCTGTGCACAGGCACGTGTTTTTTCGCGAGCCCCGTCCGCTGGGCACACCCAGCTCTCTCAGAGGCGTGCGGATTCATTAGAAGGCGGAGTGCCCCTGCCGCCACACACTCATGGCAGCGTCTCCCACCTGTGGAGGCACATGCGGGCAAGCCATCCATGCACGCCCTCTCCCCACTGCCGGCGACATGGACGGGAGTGGAAGATGAAGATGGCGAGTCCATCCCCCCAGACAACAGCGCCGTCATGACGCGGGCCCCAGGATCCGAAAACGCGAGCAGTGCGCGCGCGCGCTGGCAAGCACAGCTGGTATGGTGTATCACACGCAAGCAGGGCATGCAGAAGTGAGAAGGGAAGGCGTGGGGAACGTAAAGGTCGCGAAGGGATGCATGCGAATCAATCCCGCACCGCGCGTGCGTGCGGGGTATGCGGCGCCGCCTACATTCCGACCGGCTGTGCTGATGCGGCACAGATGCCGGAGGCATGACGAGAGCACCGCGAATCAAATTATCGAGTCGGCCACACCTCAATGTGGAGAGTCGCAACACCACGGTATTGGATGCCGCGGCTTGAGGCGACGGCGGGCGGGACATAGCACGCAGGCAGGGTGCGTGTGCAGGGTGTCGGAGGGTCCCGACCTGAGAGGCCGGCCGACCTCCCTCTCGAGCCCATCTGGCGTGCGCCTAGACCACACATCCCTGTTATTCCGCACGGCTGACGCCGCTGTGTCCGCCCTCGAGCAGGGCCCTGGACCGCGGCGTGCTTTGGGTGGAGGCGTGCAGTGCAGCTGGGCCCGCGTGGCGCCGGTCTCTCAGCACGCACCCGAAGGAGGGACGAGGGCGGACAAAGGGAGCCGGTTGGTCGCATGGCCCGACTCGACGGCAGGCGACTTGTGCCAGACACCCAGGAGTGAGCCGCAGTGCACGAGCGGCAGGAGCAGTGTGGCTGTGCATGCGCCTGTGCGTGGACTTGCTCGTGCTGGAGGGACACGAC
>NC_018324.1:1614475-1620137 GCF_000234665.1 Leishmania mexicana MHOM/GT/2001/U1103
GTGTCGGAGGGTCCCGACCTGAGAGGCCGGCCGACCTCCCTCTCGAGCCCATCTGGCGTGCGCCTAGACCACACATCCCTGTTATTCCGCACGGCTGACGCCGCTGTGTCCGCCCTCGAGCAGGGCCCTGGACCGCGGCGTGCTTTGGGTGGAGGCGTGCAGTGCAGCTGGGCCCGCGTGGCGCCGGTCTCTCAGCACGCACCCGAAGGAGGGACGAGGGCGGACAAAGGGAGCCGGTTGGTCGCATGGCCCGACTCGACGGCAGGCGACTTGTGCCAGACACCCAGGAGTGAGCCGCAGTGCACGAGCGGCAGGAGCAGTGTGGCTGTGCATGCGCCTGTGCGTGGACTTGCTCGTGCTGGAGGGACACGTTGGCAAAAAAAAATGCGTGTCGCAGGGCTGATTTGTCTTGTTGTTGTGTAGCTTGTTTGATGTTTTCCCGTTTTTTTTCGTGGTGTCGCTTGTTGCTCTCCAGCTAATTGCGTGCCTATTCCTGCTTACACATTTGTCTGCGTCTGTCTGTGTGTGCTGGAGAGGGTATATCTACGTCTTCCGAGTTTTTTTATGTTTTGCGTTCGACACGCCCCCCACCGACCACCGACCACCACCACCTCATTCCCATCTGCACACCGCCTACTGTACGAACCGTGCTTCTACGCACGGCATTCTCGTCTTTCTAGCGCACCTCGATTCCGTTTCCTGTATCATGCCCCCCCTCCACACACACACACACACATAGCATTCAATTCACTCTACCATTGCTGACGTTGAGAGCCTCCAAGAAGACAGAAAAATAGAACATTGCGAGAAGAAACGCCGCCACACACAAACGTGCAAAGGTAGGAGAGGGCTTTGGCGCAGCAGTCGCACTCGTCTGCGAACATTTTTGTATTTGGTGTTGGCCGTCTCAGTCGTATGCCCTTTCTGTTTCCATCTTCTTTGTCCACCGCTTCCTCACTCGGCAACCGAAATCATCTGCGGCGTTGCCTACAGCTGCGTCCCTCATGCTGACCGCGTATCGTACCCGTACACACTTGCGCGCACAAGGCAAACGAAACGGATGATCTTGTAGGAAGAGGAAATATCTTCGCTTTTTCACGGAAACGTCCATAGCCATGAGCTCCACGGCCACCCTCTCTGCAGATCCGGACGCCTCGTCGTCGTGCGCTTCATCGCATGTGTCTACACCCGACACCATGAGCGTACTGGTGCCGTACAAGCGCCCTGCGCAGGAGTCTTCTGTGGCAACCGGTGGAGCCTCTCGGCAGCAACGGTTCCCAAAATCGACGTACGGAGGCAAAAACATCAGAACATCTGGGTCGACCCTTGGTAGTTCTGTGTCGCCGCACGGCGCTGGAGCTGCCTCACGCGGCGATCAAAGCCGGAGGGGGGACGGCGTTCCTGATGACGCGCTAAGCTCATATTCGTTGCAACCGGCAGCGCCACTGGATCGTCCGCGTGACGAGGAATTTGACGCGGTAGAGCGGCGGGCTCGTATGGCGTTGGAAAGTATTGCAACGCAGGATGAAGACTTGGAGCCGAGGATGGGCGATCATATCGAAGTTCTGCAGTCGTACCGTACGGCGTGCGAGGCGCGTGCGATGTACCGCGAAGCTTACCTTGTGCAGCAGGTGCTGAGGAATCTTCGGCTTGAGGAGGAGAGCCGGCACGTGCGCGGCATCACGGAGCAGCAGATGGAGGAGCGCCGAATTCTCGAGGAGGCGCACCGCCAGGAGTTCCGCGAGTTCCACCACTCCTGGAACGCCCGCATCGACGCCTTTGAGGAGGAGCAGCTGGAGGCGGAGCTGGCGTTGCTGGAGCGGCAAAACGAGGAACTCATTCGCTTTCAGGAAGAGTTGCGAAACTTCCAGCCTCGTCTTCTTAGGTACAGCCGCTCGCTGCTCGAATCTCGCCTGAAGCAGCAGACACTAGCCAAGCAACGCGACTACGTGGGGGCACAGGCGCAGAAGGCGCATGCCGAAGCGATCGAGGTGGAGGACATTGAGCGCTTCGAGGCTGCTCGTATGAGTCTGTTTGAGCGCCGCGAGTACGCAGCGCGCCATCGCCATCAGCAAGAGTTATACGCGCTGCGCTCGAAGGTGGAGAGTCGCCGGCTGTATCTGGAGCGGTACCGCAAGCAGGAGCTCGATGTGCTCTTGCAGCGCTATATCAACGCCCGCCGCTCCATGGAGTCGCAGCAGAACATCGTTCGCAACAAGACCGGCACACTACTGCTGAAGCACGCGTGCAATATGAAAACGGATAACAGCGGGACGGCGGTGTTGGTCGAGAGCGCCGGCTCTGGCACCTTTGGCACCGTGGTGCAGCGACGCCAGGCCTACGAGCTCCGCGCTTCGCAGGGTCCGCCGGATGGGGCTTCCGCGTTGGTCCACAACGTAAACGCGATGTAGCGAAGCGCGTGGGAGCGTGCGTGTGTGTTGCGCCATCTTAAGCAGCGTCAATTATTGCCCGATTAGTGAACTTGGGTTTCTGCCAACCTTTCGTTCTCTCTCTGGTGTTCTTGCCGTAACAACGCTATCGCGCAATGGGATAACCACCATGCCGCCGATGCCATGATGATGATGTGTGTGTTTCGTTCGTCCTTCACTTCCCTAGACGTTCGCTGTGCGTTCTGTTTTTTTTTTCTCCTTGAGTTTGCCGCGTTTCAGGCGGGCTTGAGATGGGCGTCCACCACACGGATGCTGAGACACTCGGCTGCGAGTGCTTTCACCCATGACTCGCTTTCTCTGGAGAGATGGAAAAGGGAAAGCAAAGAGTGCGACGAGTTTGGCCACAGGATGTAAGGCCATTCAGCACCACACTTGTTCTTTTCTTGCTTTGTTTGGTTGTCTTGCTGGCGTCCTCGCGCGCTGATGGCCTGGCCTGTTCCCCTGTCTTTTGTTCGTGGACCTCTGTATAGTTTGTGTCCCCTTCACGCTTCTTTGCCCGCGTTCTGCTCACGCCTATGAGCACAGATATGTGCGCTGCGACGATGTACAGCTTTTTTTTTTGGTTTTCTCTCATCCTGTTTCCACGCACCTCCTTCGGCTCTGTGTGGCGAGTGTTTCGTTCCGTATCATGTCCGTGCCAAAAAAACAAAGACAAGAAAAGAGAACCGATGTAGACCCACACAGGAGGCGCAGGATGGTGCTGTTCCACAGGAGAACCCGAATGACATAATCCGTCGCAGCGTTTTTCCCTCATGGCTCATCGCTGTCTGCCGCGCTCTGTACACCAGCGCTTTTGAGCACAGCCGCGCTGACGGTTTGATGGGGGGGGGTGCGCGTATGGCAGGGCGAACCTTTTGCACACACAAGCACACGTACATGCAAAGGGCACAGAAAGTAGAGGTTTCAGACTTGTAGACAGCTCCTCGTTCATCGCACAAAATCACACAGGGTTCTGCGCGTCGCCGCTAGCACTTGTGTCCGTGTGTGCGTATCATGCTGTGGCGCGTATGGCTCACGCCTGCGCCGACGGCCTCTGCTCTCTTTTGGGGAGCGAGGAGGGGTGCTCAGGCCCAGATCTTTCTTTCGCCTTACTCCCCCTCTCTTCTCTGCCTTTTTTGCAGTGAACGTTTCTCTTTTCTTCGCTTGCGCGGCATCGTGTGTCTTGGTGCATGCATAACGCCCACGGAAACAACCACCGCAACACATCGACCACCCGCGTCACGCGCACCACACCGCGCCTACTAGTGCGAGGGCCAAGAAACAGCAAAGAACAAACGAAAGAGGAGAGGAAGTAAGGGAGCGTTTCAAATACAGTGGGAGTCGCTGCACGGTGTCGAAGACGCTTACTCTACATATCACCGGCGCGCACACACACACACAAACACAATGCTGGGGACGCTGTTTTTCGATGAGTCGCGCGTCAGTACGGCATTTCGGGCGCGTGTGCGTCAGCAAGCGGGGGCTTCTCATGAGTTGAGTGCGACCAGGCACGGTCTGTCGAACACCAGCCTTCCAGTCTCGGCGACGCACGACGGTGTAGCGCGCCTACATGACGGTGGTGGCCTCGTGCCGGCGCACGGCTGCACCTTTAGCTGCCGCGGCGAGGTGGCGTTGCCGTCTCTTCAAGCTGCATTGCTCTGGTGGCTGGACGCCGATGTGAATGTGGTTCAACTGCTTGTCATGAACAATACGCAGAGCAGCAAAGCCGCCCGAAGCTGTCAGTCTCGCCTCTTGACTGTTGAGCTGCCAGTTGCCTCTCCAGAGAACCTCGTGACGTGCGGCGTGACTCGCAGTTACATGGGCGATAATGGTGTTGCGGTCGTTTGGGTTCAGCGCGGCGTTTCCGGGGATGGCGGTGAGGAGGTGCTGTGCCCTGGTTTTGCGCACGTGACTGTGCAGCGTGAGGCGGACAACACCGGCCACAGCAATCTCCTGCTCTACCCAGATGACCGAGTTGTTCAATGCGCACCGCTGTCCCGCGTCTCGAGCTCCTTCTTCCAGAGTGCCTTAGCCTGCAGCGGCAGTGCTGCCTGCGTCGTTGCGGCGTTGCCCGACGATGCAACGCAGCACACCATTTCCATCGTTGTTCTCACGGATGGCTCGCGTGTCTGGCGCGCCGAGCTGTTCGCGGATGGCACCACCGCTGTCAGTGGGTTTCGAGACGAGTACCGGCGCAACATGCTCCGGTCCTTCTGTGACGGCAACGAGGAGGTGCGGCTGCTCGACACACGTAGTGTTGTCGCCGACCTGCAGCGATTGGCGAGCCCGCCAGCGTCGAACGCGCCATCCTTCGCTGAATCTGGGGCGGAGGAGGGGAGCACATCACCTCGCGGTTCTACGTGGATTCGCCGGCTGCTGGGTAGCGGCGGTCGCGCAGGGGCGAACGTTGTCGATGGCGGCGACGGGGCCGCCTCTGGCGTGGTAGACGTGGCTCTGTCTGCCGTCGTCCGGAAGCGACTTTACGCTGCTGTCACGGCCGTCCAGCAAAGCTGGTTTGTTGCGCTGACGCGATGGAACGGCCAGTTGGAGGTGTATGACACAGCCAGAGGCACCCTGAAGTTGACCCAGACTTACCCGATTGGAATACTCCCCCAGACGATACTCCGCCCCATCGATGGCGGCTTCTCAGGCCGTGGGGCGAAAGCACTGGACGGGAAGAGCCAGCTCTGCGCGCTACCTCCGGGGCCTCTCGCACAGTGGGCCACGCTGTGCTCCACAACACAGCTGCTGCACGTCGTCTCGTGCTGTAGCGGCGGAGGGGGGCGTGCGTGCTTCTGGAGCGCGCTCCCACCCCTGGCGCCGTCGTCCTCGAGGATCGTCGGGTTTGAAGCTAGCGACGCTGGCGAGATTCTGGCGCAGCACTGCACGCTGAGCGTGGCGCCGCCAACGCAATCCAGCTTTCCACTCGCGTGTGCAGTGACATCAGACGGGCGAAAAATGATCCTCGTGAGTGAAGTTGGTACAGAGGAGGATGGGCACTTGCTGTGCACCCGCACTCTCGGCGCACTGACGCTGCGCTGCGACCACGCTCACGAGGACGGAGTGGCAACGGTGTTGCAGGTGATGGAGGCGGGCGATGGCACTGGGTTTGGTGACCTGCTGCGCACGGGCCGCATGCACGGATATCTCTGCCAGGGTGCGCGCATGCAGAGCGTCGTCGCGCAGGATAACGCGGTATTTGTGGTGGAGCGCGGCCCGCAGGCGTGCCGGCT